>NC_086449.1:460428218-460638218 GCF_028390025.1 Pseudophryne corroboree
TCCCCATGCAAAGCGCAGTGGAACATGTGCAGAGGAAACTTATGATTAGTTTCCCCTGCTGCAGCTGATCTTTGCACATATAGAGATGAGCTAAAATGTGCTGGGAGTGGTACGAAGTTCCCCTCCCTGAACTTTGCTTCTCTGGAGCATGCACTGTGGAATGCCAGTCACACAGCATTCTGGGACGTGATTCTGGGAGCAATGTGGGCTGTCAGAGACCACTGCATCACTACCGTGTCCAGGGTGCAATGGGGACAGCGGACTGTGGTGCTTTGAAGAGTGGGGATCAGTGCACATCAGGGGCCACATGTCACATATATGATATGACGAAGCCTGGTAACATGCACCTGGCTCTGGTTGCATCACATGTCACCATACAAGTTAAGAGCTCTCCACAGCTGCTCTTGTTGATTAATCACATGCTATCTGCTGCCCCAGGCTGGATAGGAGAACTGCAGTGAAATTTATCAAGTAGGTAAGACACACATTTCCTTTACCCCAAATGCATGGTTTTCATTGGCTAACAGATAAACACCCCTGGTTCCATTGTAGTACACGTTCCTATTGTCACAATATATTAAAGAATGGTCTGGTAGTCATCCTTTTATAAAGTTATGAAAAGAAGAGAAAATATATAGAAAAAAAATTGTTTTACATTCAATAACAAACTCCAGAAAGGACAGCATACTGTATATCGCAATGTAGCAGGATGGACATAGTATGGTAGCTTTACGTAGCGATGGGAAGCGACTGTATCAGTGAAAGACCATCTGGCTGCTAATGCAAGTATGCCATGTAAGCAGTTAAATGTCAATCTTTGGTCAAACCAAATACTTGGAAATTAAGAGAACCTTAATGCCATTGTAAAGGCATTAAAATATGAAACAAACCTACAGTATCAATTTTTATACAGTATATTGAGAAGTTAAGAATATACTGTACAATGAAAGTCTGGCTCAGAGGGTGCTATGTAAAAAAAATTTGAAAGAGATATGACTTGTGCTGTAAAGTATTTTTATTGCATCTTACTCATTTAAATTGTTAAATGTTTAAATGTATCGGCTTCATGGAAGCTTGATTGCATATATTCCATTATGCTATTAACACAATTAAACCAAAGTGATTGTGAGGTATAAAGCTCTTAAAGAGGTTTTATCCATTTTCATGTTGAATATATATATATATGTCTTGATAAAAGAGGTTACAGCCTCTGAAACGTTGACTTGTCCACCACGTGTCAGCCTTTTTCTTTATTCGCCTGGAGTGCCGACACTCTGACTTTTTCTATATATATATATATATATATATACGCTAAAGTAGACGTTTTATGCTTTTCATAGCATGGAAACAAAGTGCAATGGAGGGAGAGAGTTACTTATCTTCGCACCTAAACCACCGTAATGCATTGTCTACCTTGAAGATTATTACCAAGGCAATGGTCTATGAAGACCATAAAGAACCCCAATAAAGATAAATAAAATCTCAGGCTCTAATTATAAAAAAGTTATTTCTAAATCTTTAAACGTTAGAAGAGAAAGTAATCTAGGTGACTAGTGAAATGGAAGAATATATGCTCTTTATGAAATTTTATTTAATATACAAATCAAAGGAGTAATGAGAATATGAGAATGAAGTCCCTGAAATTCCAACATAAGCAGACAAATAAGTAGATACATACATCTCCTACAGTATAATGATAAAATTAGGATGTTTTAACTAGTGATGAGCGGGTTCAGTTAGTCGGAATCCGAACCCCCCCGAACTTCACCCTTTTTACACGGTTCCGAAGCAGATTCGAATCTTCCCGCCTTGCTCGGTTAACCCGAGCGCGCCCGAACGTCATCATCCCGCTATCGGATTCTCGCGAGATTCGGATTCGATATAAAGCCGTTCGTCGCCGCTATTTTTCACTTGTGCATTGGAAATGATAGTGAGAGGACGTGGCTGGCGTCCTCTCACTTTGTTTCAGGGGGCTGCAGTGCAAATATCTTTATTCTGGGGACCAGCAGTATTATAGGAGGAGTACAGTGCAGAGTTTTGCTGACCAGTGACCACCAGTATTATACGTTGTCTGCCTGAAAAACGCTCCATATCTGTGCTCAGTGTGCTGCATATATCTGTGCTCACACTGCTTTATTGTGGGGACTGGGGACCAGCAGTATTATATAGGAGGAGTACAGTGCAGAGTTTTGCTGACCAGTGACCACCAGTATACGTTGTCTGCCTGAAAAACGCTCCATATCTGTGTTCAGTGTGCTGCATATATCTGTGCTCACACTGCTTTATTGTGGGGACTGGGGACCAGCAGTATTATATAGGAGGAGTACAGTGCAGAGTTTTGCTGACCAGTGACCACCAGTATTATACGTTGTCTGCCTGTAAAACGCTCCATATCTGTGCTCAGTGTGCTGCATATATCTGTGCTCACACTGCTTTATTGTGGGGACTGGGGACCAGCAGTATTATATAGGAGGAGTACAGTGCAGAGTTTTGCTGACCAGTGACCACCAGTATTATACGTTGTCTGCCTGAAAAACGCTCCATATCTGTGCTCAGTGTTCTGCATATATCTGTGCTCACACTGCTTTATTGTGGGGACTGGGGACCAGCAGTATTATATAGGAGGAGTACAGTGCAGAGTTTTGCTGACCAGTGACCACCAGTATTATACGTTGTCTGCCTGAAAAACGCTGCATATCTGTGCTCAGTGTGCTGCATATGTCTGTGCTCACACTGCTTTATTGTGGGGACTGGGGACCAGCAGTATTATATAGGAGGAGTACAGTGCAGAGTTTTGCTGACCAGTGACCACCAGTATTATACGTTGTCTGCCTGAAAAACACTCCATATCTGTGCTCAGTGTTCTGCATATATCTGTGCTCACACTGCTTTATTGTGGGGACTGGGGACCAGCAGTATTATATAGGAGGAGTACAGTGCAGAGTTTTGCTGACCAACAATAAAGCAGTCCCCACAATAAAGCAGTGTGAGCACAGATATATGCAGCACACTGAGCACAGATTATACGTTGTCTGCCTGAAAAACACAGTCCCAACAATAAAGCAATCCTCACAATAAAGCAGTGTGAGCACAGATATATGCAGCACACTGAGCACAGATTATACGTTGTCTGCCTGAAAAACGCTCCATATCTGTGCTCAGTGTTCTGCATATATCTGTGCTCACACTGCTTTATTGAGGGGACTGGGGACCAGCAGTATTATATAGGAGGAGTACAGTGCAGAGTTTTGCTGACCAGTGACCACCAGTATTATACGTTGTCTGCCTGAAAAACGCTCCATATCTGTGCTCAGTGTTCTGCATATATCTGTGCTCACACTGCTTTATTGTGGGGACTGGGGACCAGCAGTATTATATAGGAGGAGTACAGTGCAGAGTTTTGCTGACCAGTGACCACCAGTATTATACGTTGTCTGCCTGAAAAATGCTCCATATCTGTGCTCAATGTGCTGCATATATCTGTGCTCACACTGCTTTATTGTGGGGACTGGGGACCAGCAGTATTATATAGGAGGAGTACAGTGCAGAGTTTGCTGATCAGTGACCACCAGTATTATACGTTGTCTGCCTGAAAAATGCTCCATATCTGTGCTCAGTGTTCTGCATATGTCTGTGCTCACACTGCTTTATTGTGGGGACTGGGGACCAGCAGTGTTATATAGGAGGAGTACAGTGCAGAGTTTTGCTGACCAGTGACCACCAGTATTATACGTTGTATGCCTGAAAAACGCTCCATACCTGTGCTCAGTGTGCTGCTTATATCTGTGCTCACACTGCTTTATTGTGGGGACTGGGGACCAGCAGTATTATATAGGAGGAGTACAGTGCAGAGTTTTGCTGACCAGTGACAACCAGTATATGTTGTCTGCCTGAAAAACGCTCCATATCTGTGCTCAGTGTGCTGCATGTATCTGTGCCCACACTGCTTTATTGTGGGGACTGGGGACCAGCAGTATTATATAGGAGGAGTACAGTGCAGAGTTTTGCTGACCAGTGACCACCAGTATACGTTGTCTGCCTGTAAAACGCTCCATATCTGTGCTCAGTGTGCTGCATATATCTGTGCTCACACTGCTTTATTGTGGGGACTGGGGACCAGCAGTATTATATAGGAGGAGTACAGTGCAGAGTTTTGCTGACCAGTGACCACCAGTATTATACGTTGATCTATTACTGGCATATAATTCCACACATTAAAAAATGGAGAACAAAAATGTGGAGGGTAAAATAGGGAAAGATCAAGATCCACTTCCACCTCGTGCTGAAGCTGCTGCCACTAGTCATGGCCAAGATGATGAAATGCCATCAACGTCGTCTGCCAAGGCCGATGCACAATGTCATAGTAGAGAGCATGTAAAATCCAAAAAAATAAAGCTCAATAAATGACCAAAAAATCTAAATCAAAATCGTCTGAGGAGAAGCGTAAACTTGCCAATGTGCCATTTACGACACGGATTGGCAAGTAACGGCTGAGGCCCTGGCCTATGTTCAAGGCTAGTGGTTCAGCTTCACCTGAGGATGGAAGCACTCATCCTCCTGCTAGAAAACTTAAAAGAGTTAAGATGGCAAAAGCACAGCAAAGAACTGTGCGTTCTTCTAAATCACAAATACCCAAGGAGAGTCCAATTGTGTCGGTTGCGATGCCTGACCTTCCCAACACTGGACGGGAAGAGCTTGCGCCTTCCACCATTTGCACGCCCCCTGCAAGTGCTGGAAGGAGCACCCACAGTCCAGTTCCTGATAGTCAAATTGAAGATGTCACTGTTGAAGTACACCAGGATGAGGATATGGGTGTTGCTGGCGCTGGGGAGGAAATTGACAAGGAGGATTCTGATGGTGAGGTGGTTTGTTTAAGTCAGGCACCCGGGGAGACACCTGTTGTCCGTGGGACGAATATGGCCATTGACATGCCTGGTCAAAATACAAAAAAAATCACCTCTTCAGTGTGGAATTATTTCAACAGAAATGCGGACAACTGGTGTCAAGCCGTGTGTTGCCTTTGTCAAGCTGTAATAAGTAGGGGTAAGGACGTTAACCACCTAGGAACATCCTCCCTTATACGTCACCTGGACCGCATTCATCAGAAGTCAGTAACAAGTTCAAAAACTTTGGATGACAGCGGAAACCACACCACCAACTCCCTCAGTGTCAATTTCCTCCTTAGACAGGAAAGCCAATAGTCCTGATGGCCATGTCACTGTCAAGTCTGACGAGTCCTCTCCTGCCTGGGATTCCTCCGATGCATCCTTGAGTGTAACGCCTACTGCTGTTGGTGCTGCTGTTGTTGCTGCTGGGAGTCGATCGTCATCCCAGAGGGGAAGTCGGAAGACCACTTGTACTACTTCCAGTAAGCAATTGACTGTCCAACAGTCCTTTGCGAGGAAGATTAAATATCACAGCAGTCATCCTGCTGCAAAGCGGATAACTCAGGCCTTGGCAGCCTGGGTGATGAGAAACATGTTTCCGGTATCCACCGTTAATTCACAGGCAACTAGAGACTTGATTGAGGTACTGTGTCCCCGGTACCAAATATCATCTAGGTTCCATTTCTCTAGGCAGGCGATACCGAACATGTACACAGACTTCAGAAAAAGAGTCACCAGTGTCCTAAAAAATGCAGTTGTACCCAATGTCCACTTAACCACGGACATGTGGACAAGTGGACAAGTGGAGCAGGGCAGACTCAGGATTATATGACTGTGACAGCCCACTGGGTAGATGTATTGCCTCCCGCAGCAAGAACAGCAGCGGCGGCACAAGTAGCAGCATCTCGCAAACGCCAACTCGTTCCTAGGCAGGTGTTATGCACACCAGTGCCAGCAGGAATGTACTGGTGTCTGAACAGTGAGGGATGCAAAACAAATGAACTCATAGACAGACTGGGGAATATGACATTACATACACAGAAGGTGATAGGGTAACAAAATAAACACAAAGTGAACAGAGAAGCCCAAAGGCTAAGAAACTGGGTGTCTCCCTAGTATTAGGAATGCTCAGATGGAAAGAAGCGAGATGTAGTGATTTAATACGTAGAGAACCCGAAATGCTGTTGCTAAGGGCAACAGCAAAACCCTAAAGGGTTACCAATGGGTGTGGCAGTAAACTCCTTGGTCAGAGATGGAATAATAGACACAAGGAGAGTCTCCACAATCCTAGTCCTCACTTGCAGTGCACTGGTTCAGCTTACTGCCACTAAACTGACACCTGAACACCTTGCACAGTGAGAAAGGATTTTGGCAGGCAAGTCTGAGAATACAGCCGCAAACTTGCTAGGTTCACAGAGTAGCAAAAGAACCCCAGCAGGTTAAACGACTGACTCCAGTCTTACTGCTAGGTCTGGATTGGCAGAGTGTAATACCAAATCCCAAGGCCTATTTGCAGTAAGCAACAAACAAATACAAAGTTTACACAGTACTAGCTAGCTTTCAGGAACTGACTAACCAACAAAGATTCAGCAGCATCTGCCTAACCTGAGAAGAGGGTTTATATAGCAGGTGCTGTCCACGCCCCACTCAGACCTCACAGACTGTGAGCACAAAAACCAGCACCGGATCCCCTGCCGTGCACAGAGCCTGTAATTACTGCACAGCAAAAGACCCGAACCGGAGTATCAGCTATGCTCAGGTTACTCCGCTAGCACTTGTCTCCCGGTTGCCATGACGACGTGGCAGCACAGAGCAGGAGACCCTAACAGCAGGCTACGCTTTGTATCACCGCTTTCCATAAGAGGCACACAGCTGACAACCTCTTACGGAAACTGAGGAACATCATCGCAGAATGGCTTACCCCAATTGGACTCTCCTGGGGATTTTTTTACATTGGACAACGCCACCAATATTGTGCGTGCATTACATCTGGGCAAATTCCAGCACATCCCATGTTTTGCACATACATTGAATTTGGTGGTGCAGAATTATTTAAAAAATGACAGGGGCGTGCAAGAGATGCTGTCGGTGGCCTGAAGAATTGCGGGCCACTTTCGGCATTCAGCCACCGCGTGCCGAAGACTGGAGCACCAGCAAACAGTCCTGAACCTGCCCTGCCATCATCTGAAGCAAGAGGTGGTAACGAGGTGGAATTTAACCCTCTATATGCTTCAGAGGATGGAGGAGCAGCAAAAGGCCATTCAAGCCTATACATCTGCCTACGATATAGGCAAAGGAGGGGGGATGCACCTGACTCAAGTGCAGTGGAGAATGATTTCAACGTTGTATAAGGTTCTTCAACCCTTTGAACTTGCCACACGTGAAGTCAGTTCAGACACTGCCAGCCTGAGTCAGGTCATTCCCCTCATCAGGCTTTTGCAGAAGAAGCTGGAGACATTGAAGGAGGAGCTAAAACAGAGCAATTCCGCTAGGCATGTAGGACTTGTGGATGGAGCCCTTAATTCACTTAACCAGGATTCACGGGTGGTCAATCTGTTGAAATCAGAGCACTACATTTTGGCCACCGTGCTCGATCCCAGATTTAAAACCTATGTTGTATCTCTCTTTCCGGCAGACACAAGTCTGCAGAGGTTCAAAGACCTGCTGGTGAGAAAATTGTCAAGTCAAGCGGAACGTGACCCATCAACAGCTCCTCCTTCACATTCTCCCGCAACTGGGGGTGCGAGGAAAAGGCATTGAATTCCAAGCCCACCCGCTGGTGGTGATGCAGGGCAGTCTGGAGCGAGTGCTGACATCTGGTCCGGACTGAAGGACCTGCCAACGATTACTGACATGTCGTCTACTGTCACTGCATATGATTCTGTCACCATTGAAAGAATGGTGGAGGATTATATGAGTGACCGCATCCTAGTAGGCACGTCAGACAGTCCGTACGTATACTGGCAGGAAAAAGAGGCAATTTGGAGGCCCTTGCAGAAACTGGCTTTATTTTACCTAAGTTGACCCCCCTCCAGTGTGTACTCCGAAAGAGTGTTTAGTGCAGCCGCTCACCTTGTCAGCAATCGGCGTACGAGGTTACTTCCAGAAAATGTGGAGAAGATGTTGTTCATCAAAATGAATTATAATTAATTCCTCCGTGGAGACATTCACAAGCAGCAATTGCCTCCAGAAAGTACACAGGGACCTGAGATGGTGGATTCCAGTGGGGACGAATTAATAATCTGTGAGGAGGGGGATGTACACAGTGAAAGGGGTGAGGAATCGGACGATGAGGAGGAGGTGGACATCTTGCCTCTGTAGAGCCAGTTTGTGCAAGGAGAGATTGATTGCTTCTTTTTTGGTGCGGGCCCAAACCAACCAGTCATTTCAGTTACAGTCATGTGGCAGACCCTGTCGCTGAAATGATGGGTTCGTTAAAGTGTGCATGTCCTGTCTATACAACATAAGGGTGGGTGGGAGAGCCCAAGGACAATTCCATCTTGCACCTCTTTTTTCTTTCATTTTTCTTTGCATCATGTGCTGTTTGGGTACTATTTTTTTGAAGTGCCATCCTGCCTGACACTGCAGTGCCACTCCTAGATGGGCCAGGTGTTTGTGTCGGCCACTTGTGATGCTTAGCTTAGCCATCCAGCAACCTTGGTGCACCTCTTTTTTTCTTTGCATCATGTGCTGGTTGGGGACTCTTTTTTAAATCTGCCATCCTGTCTGACACTGCAGTGCCACTCCTAGATGGGCCAGGTGTTTGTGTTGGCCACTTGGGTCGCTTAGCTTAGTCACACAGCTACCTCATTGCACCTCTTTTTTTCTTTGCATCATGTGCTGTTTGGGGACTATTTTTTTGAAGTGCCATCCTGTCTGACACTGTAGTGCCACTCCTAGATGGGCCAGGTGTTTGTGTCGGCCACTTGGGTTGCTTAGCTTAGTCATCCAGCAACCTCGGTGCAAATTTTAGGACTAAAAATAATATTGTGAGGTGTGAGGTGTGCAGAATAGACTGAAAATGAGTGGAAATTATGGTTATTGAGGTTAATAATACTATGGGATCAAAATGACCCCAAATTCTATGATTTAAGCTGTTTTTGAGGGTTTTTTCTAAAAAAAAACACCCGAATCCAAAACACACCCAAATCCGACAAAAAATTTTCAGGGAGGTTTTGCCAAAACGCGTCCGAATCCAAAACACGGCCGCGGAACTGAATCCAAAACCAAAACACAAAACACAAAAAAATTCCGGTGCACATCACTAGTTTTAACAGAGGCACCAAGATAATACCTAGTACAGGTTGAGTCTCCCATGTATGAAACTCCGATATCCAAAATATTCTGAAATCCCCCAAAAATGTAAGCACAACTGAGATATTGACACCTTTGCTTTCTGATGATGTAATGTACACAGACTTTGTTGTATGCAAAAATATTGTATAAAATTATCTTCAGGCTGTGTGTATAAGGTGTATATGAAACACAAATGCATTTTGTGTTTAGACTTGGATCCCATCCTATTTCATTATGGTATGCAAATTTTCCAAAATACAGAAAAACCCAATATCCAAAATACTTCTGATCCCAAACATTTCGGATATGGGAGACTAAACCTATAAATATAATACCATCAGAATACTACTGTACATGAATCACAAAAGGGTATGAATACTGTGCAGAGGAGTAAAATTAGATTTCTAACAATAATACATATATGTTGAAGAAACAAAACTGTCCAAATTGTGCTAAATTAGAAGCTACAAATCCTAAGTAATATTGTAAAAAAAAAAACCTAAAGATATGTGCAGACCCCCATGTTTTGGTTTTGGCTCCACATCATTGTTGGCAAAACCACCCTCAATGGCTTTGGTTTTGGATCTGGATTTCTTTAAAAATTGGAAAAATGTTTAATTGTGATCTGTTTTTTTCCTACAGTATTATTACCATCAATAACATTCATTTCCAGTGTGAAAGGGCACCTCAAATCACGTGGGGCTTACATGCAATCCAAAACACGCAAGATCCATTTTTTAGATCCACCATCTGAACTTGGTGAGATGAGCAGTGCTGGGACTTGATAAGACTCAGAACCCCAAAGTTTGGGTGTGTTTAGTTGTCAGCAAAACTGCACCACTCATCTCCAAACATAGTGTATCATGAGGTCTGTCCTCTGCAGTTTAACTGCAAAATATTGTGATACTTTCTCCACAATCCTGTTAAAAATCCCCTGACATGATAGCTAACAGTACTGTACCTTTGGTATTGTAAATAGTATACTTACTAAAACCTTATTTTGCAATCTCTCATGGTTATTTATTTTAAAAATTTCAGTCCCAAATGGTATCAGAAAATGTCCTATATTTAATTTTTTTCTGACACATTTCATCTTGGTCATTAATACTTTTTCAGTCATGAAAAGCCTTACAACCAAGACAAAACAAGCCAGAAAAAATTATTTTAAAAATAGTGTGCCTTAATTCAGTTTGTGTCCATATTACATTTATTATTTATGTGCAAGTGATAAGTTTGGCATCCTATATCAGGCTAGTCTGCCCATATTGATCCGAGTCTGTATCTTATTAGATCATACAACAGTTGTTGTTTTTTTTGTCAAATAAAAATGCTGGCTCTGATACTGATCCCTATTCTAATGAATGAAGGACATGGCAGTGAGTCTACAAACACTTTTCTTGAATGAAAGCATGGCAGAGATTTTGTGTGTGTGTGAGACTGTGGGAGACTGGATTTGTTATTGACATTCTGTATGGATTATACTCAGCTGGCGCTACCCGCTCAGCAAAGGTATGCAGAGCAGGTAGGCGCCAGGCTGCATAGGCGCTCTCTCTGCTCTGCATCCCTGTGCTGAGCTGATGTCCCACTCCCTGCTGCTGCCGGCTGCTGCACCTCTCCCCCTTCCTGACTGTGACATCGCAGTGTGTACACTGTGCAGTTGGACCCAGCAAAAAGGTGGTGGAGCTACATGGAATGGAGGGGTGGAGCTACCCAAGGCCAGGGCCAGGATGATGGGATCATGATAAGGAGGAACAGGAGGATGAGCAGCTCTGGTCAGCCAAACTTCCTTAGGTAAGAAGATGGAAAAAGTGAGTGAGCTTGAGAAAGAGTATGTGTGTGTGTGTGTGTGTGTGTGTGTGTGTGTGTGTGTGTGTGTGTATGTATGTATGTATGTATGTATGTATGTGTATCTGTGTATGTATGTATGTATGTGTGTGTATGTATGTGTGTGTATCTGTGTATATCTATGTGTATTTATGTGTGTATCTGTGTGTGTGTACTACCACAGGTGGAATTTTGTGTAAGCGGCACTACTACAGTGGTAATTTTGTGTAAGCGGCACTAGCACAAGGGGCATTGTGTAAGCGGCACTACCACAGGGAGCATTGTGTGTAAGCGGCACTACCACAGGTGGCATTTTGTGTAAACAGTACTAACACAGGTGGAATTTGTGTAAGTGGCACTACTACAGGCAGCATTTTGTGTAAGCAGCACAAACACAGTCGGCATTGTGTAAGCAGCACTACTACAGGGGGCATTATGTAAGTGACACTGCCACAGGGGGCATTTTGGTTAAGCAAGAGGCATTTTGTGTAAGTGGCACTACCACGGGCAGCATTTTGTGTAAGCAGTACTACCACGGGTGGCATTTTGTGTAAGCGGCACTACCACAGGGGGAGTTTTGTATAAGCGGCACTACCAAAGGGGGTATTGTGAGTATAAGCGGCACTACTACGTGCGGTTTTATGTGAATAAGATGTGTGGCGTCATTTGAAATGGTGGTACTATTGTACAGCCACACCCCTTCCTTGTAATACCGCACCCCTTTTTCAGTGTGCACCAAAGGCACGCACTGTCCATTTGTAAAGTATGAGAGGGCCCAAATTTATAGTTTGCAGGGGGGTGCAGAACACCCTAGTACCGGGCCTGATTATACTATACAGTATGTATGAACTGATTAGACAAAACATTATGACCACCTGCATAACATACTGTTGCTTCTCCGTGTGCTGACAAAAGAGCTTAACCACTTAACTGACGATTCCCCCCCGCCCCAAAGAAAAAAAAAAAAACACTCAGAAATTGTCGGGGTTTTTGTATGAGTGAATTAGGAATTAGGTGAAGAACATGAATTTAACCTTATCCAAAATGATGTTAGTTAAAAAATAAAAAAAAATGTGGAATTCTTTTTTCATTTTTTCCCCTCTAACATCAGAACATCGGTCAGGAAGATCTATAAAATCGGAACATCGGTAACATCGCGATCATCGTGACGTTACTTTTTACACCCCAGACAGCTGCCAGGTACACAGGTGGGGGAGGGGGGGCTGGTGGTGGCTGGGGGGGGGGATGGTTTACACTTCCCCAGGGGCTGCCTGCTATGCTGACCGATCAGCAATGATTGGCAGCAAGGCAAACACTGGAGGAGGGTGCAGGGAGGCAGAGGAACCTTCACATCCCTCTGACAGGAGAAGCGGAGGGAAGTTTTGCTTCCCTGCCGCTGCTAACACTGTATATCTGACTGGTCGCATCCTGTGCGACCAGGTTAGATAAAACACTTGCTGGTATGTCGCATCTGATGTGACCATGCCAGGCAAGTGGTTAAGCCAAGTATGAGCTGTACAAGACCTCTGAAGGTGTCCTGTAGTATCTAGTATGTGGACCTTACAAGCACATACTTTAACTCCTGTTTGTTGCTAGAGTCACTGTGGATCAGACTTGTTGTTCCAACACATAACATAGATTCTCAATTGGATTTAGTGAATTTGGAGGTCAGAGTAACACCTTGTACTCTTCATCTAGTTCCTCCAGGAGCGGCTCTTGCCCCGGGCAAGCAGTACTTTTGCCCGGGCGCCGCATCTACAAGGGCACTGCCGCATCCTAACGGGCACCGCTATGTTACTGTAGGAATGGAGTCCTGACTGAGCACAGCGCAGTCAGCGCTGACCCTCCCTCCCTTCCGCCCACTTTCCTGCCCACTTTCCCATGATGCATTGCGCACCGTCGCACGGTGCGCGATGACATCATCGCGCACCGCCTGACGTCATCGCGCACCGCATCAAGGAAGGAGGCGAGCGTCAGCGCTGATAAGGGCACTGTTGAGGCGGGAGGCGGGATGCGGGCGGCATAGCGGTCAGTGGCACGGCATGATCATGGCGGTGGGCGGCAGAGCACATCATCATGATCAGGGCGGCTTGTTCCTGCACTGTCCCACTGTCTTTTAACAAGTTCCATCATTGCAAAACTGCAAGCCAGGTGAGAAAACAGTGATATATGAAGTACTTTTCTTCTATTAAATCTCAGCTTTCTGTGAGCTATTATTTATGTACCTCTGCCACCACCACTGGGACCATGTAACAACTACTACTTTATGAGCTTCTAATTTCTACTGTACATATTATCTTTAATTTTCCATTCTATGACTTCTCCCTGAAATAAGTACTACTTTGTGGTAATGGGACTGTTGGACACCACTGTGCGGTGTAATGTGAATTGGTGCAATTTTGTGGCCACGCCCCTTCATCATTAAGTTACACCCCTATTTGGCATGCACTGTCCCTGTTTTGAATGGGGGGCGGTGGGGCGGTGTACATACTGTAATAAATGGAAGACTTGAATGATAGATAAAAACTCTTACAGTCCTATTTAGCTCTCTTCAAAAAGCCCAAAACTGAAGACAGATATAGATGTCTCTGACCTGCACTTGTGCTGATAAAGTCAATCTTTATATATTTAATTGAAATGATTGTAGGTGGCACTGCACACATAGGCTAAATCAATAATAAACAGGAACAAAATTGAATTTGTTTCATATATAAGACATGGTGATTCAGTGTGTGGCTGTAGGAAATCACCCACACAAGGAACAAAAAGGATGTGTGACCACACCTAAAGACAATGGGGGTCATTTTGAGTTGAACGCTCGCTAGCAACTTTTTGCAGCGCTGCGATCAGGTTAAAACTCGGCAAAACTGCGCATGCATATGCACCGCAATGCGCAGGTGCATCGTACGGGTACAAAGAGGATCGGTGCTGGGCGACGGATTTAATGAAGAATCCATTTGCACAGTTAATCGCAAGGTAATTGACAGAAAGAGGGCATTTATGGGAGGGTTTGGGAAAACGCAGGTGATTCCAAGCGTTTGCAGGGCGGGTGTCGTACGTCAATTCCGGGACCAAAAAGACTGAAGTGATCGCAGCGGCTGAGTAAGTCCAGAGCTACTCAGGAACTGCAAAAAACTTTTTGTGCCGTCAGCTGCAAAAGCGTTCGCACACTTGCAAAGCTAAAATACACTCCCCCATAGGTGGTGACTATCTGATCGCAGCACTGCAAAAAGTTGCTAGCAAGCGATCAACTCAGAATGACCCCCAATGTGTGACTGCAATCAGAGACCAGTGTGGGCTTGGAAGCCACTGGGGGCTAGAAAGCAAGGCTCTTACTTGCAGGAGGCAGGGAAAACCACAAATCACTGATACTGTCCTTGTGAAACTGTAGCAGTCAGCAAAGACAGGCCACTGAGCCTGAGTGTGAGTAGACCAGAAGGTGCCTTACTGAACCTGTGAGAGACAGGACTGAGATTTTTATGAGAGACTTTGCATACTATCTGCCCATATAGAGAGTGGCCAAGCAGTGAGGTCATGTCCTATGCAGGGAATAGGCTGTTTATTCTGTTTGATTTTGCTGTCAGTAAAGCATGTATTAAGCCTGGAGAAGTGATAAAGCAGTGATAAGTGGAAGGTGATAACGCACCAGCCAATCAGCGCCTAACTGTTAATTTACATATTAGAGCTGATTGGCTGCTGCATTATCACCTTGTCCTTATCACTGCTTTATCATTGCTTTATCACTTCTCCAGGCTTAATACATCTGCCCCTATTTTATTTGTTCATGGGAGAAGCTGTGTGTGGATCTTGACTAAGAACTTAGACACTACACGAATACACCCCTTTATTGAGCTAATTACCCCATATCATCACAATATGTATATTAAAATAGTTACTCCCAGGAATGTAGGCATTACACAAAAAAATACCATGAATTCATAAACACACATTAAAATAGACACTCAATTGCTCACCACAGATACACTGATGTGGAAGTCCTTCTGTGCAGAAGTGCCTGACAGGTATACATTGATATAGACTCCCCAGCCAATATGACAGGAGAGAATAGCCTTAATAGGCAATGGGGGTCATTCCGAGTTGATCACTAGCTGAAAATGTTCGCTGCGCAGCGATGAGGCAAAAAAACGGCACTTCTGCGCATGCATATGTGGTGCAATGCGCACGCCTGACATACGTTCACAACAGCCGATGCAGTTTTACACAAGGTCTAGCGAAGCTTTTCAGTCGCACTGCTGGCCGCAGAGTGATTGACATGAAGTGGGCGTTTCTGGGTGTCAACTGACCGTTTTCAGGGAGTGTTCGAAAAAACGCAGGCATGCCAAGAAAAACCCAGGCGTGGTAGGGAGAATGCAGGGCGCGTTTGTGACGTCAAATCTGGAACTGAACAGTCTGAAGTCATCGCAAGCTAGGAGTAGGTCTGGAGCTACTCTGAAACTGCACAATTTTTTTTTGTAGTCGCACTGCAATCCTTTCATTCGCACTTCTGCAAAGCTAAAATACATTCCCAGAGGGAGGCGGCTTAGCGTCTGCACGACTGCTAAAAACTGTTAGCGAGCGATCAACTCGGAATGACCACCCATGTTCAAATGCAATGTAATGGATAGAACAAACTGAAATTTCCACATATACAGTAGGTGATTTCCACAAAAGCCTGTAAAAGGGGGATAAGCATAGTAGACACCTGGACATCATCTGTTTCTCTGGTTCTCCTCAATATTCGTGCAGTGATCATGGTAAATAGCACAATACAAACTCAAGGACTTCTATTAAGGGTGAATTGGATATAACAATCACGTATGTGACTCTTCTGTTATCCTCAACGCGTTTCATGCACTGGGTAACTTCTTCAAGAGGTGGAAATATATTTCATGCACAAAATTGTTAGTCAGACTCATGACTATGTTTAAGGAAAAGCTACGGACATAATACCTGATGCTGTTGTGAATATCAAATATAAATTGATAGAAAATGTTGATTTTAAATAAAAGTGTGGTAAAAAAAAATCTAATAATTTGCTCTGTCAACAGCATGAATTGTATAGAATGCTATGGGTGATGCATATAATTAACAAGCTACTAACCAAAGTTGGCACACATATTGGCAAAATATTGTTTTGGACTGGGAACATCTGGATATATTTATTTTGCTGAATTTGTGCTGTGTTGCTCTGGTAGACATGAAGCAGATTGATGATAAATTGCCCTATAGGGATATTACAGTAAAAAATGCAGCTAAACTCAGCATGATCAATTTAAACCATTTTAAAAATCCTAAATGTAAAAATTATTTTAGCTGGTCATTCAGGCTTGTTTTTGATTATTCAAAGTAAAATAATTTGTGCTTTGTGCATAAATGTCACATAATTCAGTTCCAGAGCCTTGTTTGAGTCTTTCTAATTTATTATTTTGTTTAAAGGTCTTTGGCAGTCGTTTAGTTCTAGCGAATTCTGTTATTTTCACATTCCAGTGCGTATGGCTTTGTGAAAGCAGATTGCAAAAAAACAAACGTACAAAAAAACATTACGACCAATGCAAAATATTTTTAAATTTTATCATCTTGTGAAACAAATGACATGACATACATGTACAGTAAGCGACTTCATTATGTTTTTATTGGTGTAGAGGGCATATACTGTACACGTACACACACACATAAAGTATAATATGGACCATGGGCACCCCTCTCTCTGAGCTCCATCATCAGGAGGACCCATCCATTATTGTATTAGTATTATACAGTATATGGTTGCTGTCTTTTGTTGTTTTATACCATTTCAGTTGAATTTGCACTTCTATACTTTTACATTTTTAGCTTTTTATAAATATTCACCTTTAGTGCATCTCTATTTTTATTTCAGATTTCACTCATACCTTAAGTTAGAATCTAGGTTAACATAGTCATAGATCAGCTCCCCCTCCCCACATTTTCATCTTCCATAAAGGGCCTGATGCATGTTTGTAAGTAAAGCAAAAACCGCGCTTAACTTTTTGTCTGGAACAAACCACACTGTAAAACAGGTGGGGGGGGGGGAGCAAATACATTTATATTGTTTATGTGCAGGATAAATACTGCCTGCTTTTGCACATAGCCCACAAATGTTAGCTTTTTCTACAATGCTATTTAGATTTCAGTTTGAACACACCCCACCCAAATCTAAATCTCTTTGCACATGTTACATGTGCCCCACCTGCAGGGCAACATGGTTTTGCCAATTTGCTTGCTTTTTTGCTTTACTTATAAACATGACTTGTTAAGAGTTGTTTTGCAAAACTTTCAGATATAGCAAAAATATGGAGTTATATATTTAATCTATTGCATAACAGGTCTTAATGATCCAACTGGCTGGAGGGTATCTGGATGATAGATTGACAATGTATTGGTCAGTAGTCAGTAAGTTAACACCATATGATTGACATGCATTAGGTCAACAGGTACAATAGGTCAACAGATGAAAGGCCGTCATGTTCAAAAAGTCGACATACTTTTTTTGGTTATTTTGTCACAAATGTAGGATCTACTTTAATTACTATCCACATGAATTGTAGCCATGCCTGAAGCGAGCCTGAGAGGGTAAAAGTTTCTAATAATGGTGGTCAAATGACAGAAAGGATACTACATTTGGGACAAAATAACAATAAAAGTGTCAACCGTTTGTGTGTTTTCATGTCGTCTGTTTTAACTTGTCGATCTTATGCACTTTCTACCTTCCATCTGTCGACCTTTTGTACCTGTCAAACTAATGCATGTCGACCATATGGTGTAAACCTTATGACTGTCTTCCTAGACATTGTCATTTTATTCATCCACATTCGGGTGGAGATGAATATATATATATATATATATATATATATCAACTCTGTCTGACCCTATTAAAAATAAATTACATTTAGAAGGGGAAGCTAAGTGAGAAGCATGGTTGGGTATTGGAAAACAGTTTAGTCAGTTTCACACACACTATGAAATTCAAATCTGTTGTCAGTCTCCATCATCTGTTTATCATTATCCTAATGGTAGATGTTAGAATCAAGTTGGAGAAAGGACCTCTGATGTCAGGGGCAGGAGCCATGACACCATGGGGAGGAGCTAGGCCAGCAGGATAGTTCTACTATCCACACCACCATCTACTCCCTTTAGTAACCTGGTGGCAAGCGAAGCGGAGCGAGCCACCGAGCCCAAAGCCTGGCGAGTGTATATTTTGGGTACCCTGTTTGGGCATGGCTCCTCCCCTTGGTGATGTGGCTCCTCCTCCTGGTGCCATCAGAGGTCCCTTCTCCAACTTGGTTTTAGACCTAACTTTATCCTAATGCTTCCACAGCTTCCTTCTGTAATGGTAATGCAATCCTGCCCTTATCTATACTGTTAGGGTTTCATAATTTCTTCGCTCTGGAGCATAGTGAACATTCGTACCTGTTTGTATTTAATCAAGGAAACTTTGTGTATGTGCAGCATACATTATATATTCACATTTAGGTGGTTGCAACACATCAGAGACCAGTTAGCAACTTTAGGAAATTATGTATAATGTCCAAGGCTAGATATCTGGTGGAAGCTGTATGAACCCATGTATATACATACAGTATGTTCAGATTCTGGTTTGGATAAAATGTTTTTGCAAACCACCTTGTAGCAAGTTCACTTACAGTATCTGCACAATTACTGTGTACAGCACTAATGATGGTATAGATGGTAATTTTATTTATTTTTCCAAAGGTACATGAACAGCACAATCATACTGTATATTATACATTCATCTGTCCACAACACATGTATATTTATTTTGAAGGGAAAATTGAATGCTTATTTTGCTGAATGCTGCTATTTCCTCAGTAAACATTTGTTAACAATTAATTCATCATCCATCAGCTAAAGCACAGAAAAAGTACTGAATTTAAGGAACACCGATGAGCAGAATTATATATCAATTGCTCCCTGAAGTCACACAGTGATGAGATTTCTGCCTTGTAACACTCACGTCACTTACTTCACATGACACCTTGCATCTTCAGAATCAATCTAACTGTAACATCTTCCTCAAGCAGTTTACTCATTAAATACAGCA
Organism: Pseudophryne corroboree; assembly: GCF_028390025.1. Lineage (NCBI taxonomy): Eukaryota > Metazoa > Chordata > Amphibia > Anura > Myobatrachidae > Pseudophryne > Pseudophryne corroboree. Next base: position 460,447,305 of record NC_086449.1, read on the forward strand.
AAATCAATTGAACTCATCCATCTAATATATATATTTTTAAATATCTTAGTTCACCTGCTGGCGGATTAACAGTTTAATCTCATCCTTGGCAAAGTATTACTTTTTTTCACCATTCAACATAGTAGACAGTATTGTGCTATAGCTTCTTGTGAGATCTATCAAATAATAACATTAAACATCATAGTACACAAGATATCTGAGAACTGGAAACTGACATATCTAAACCCCTAGGTGTTTATTGAATTCTGTTGGATGAAATGAAGGCTGGCTCCTATGTCTCCAACAGAGCTGTGAGGGATACTCACAAAATAATGAGAAATTGTAATTTCTTGAAGAATAAAATTGCCCCTAAGGAATAGTTAAATATATTCTCATAAAGTATATGCTGTCCACAGGGTACATTATCTAAGTAAGAACAATACAAGTATCAAAGTAAAGCCACAGGAAGAATCAGAGTGTTTAATTACCATCCCAGTGAATTAACATACCTTAATATTCTTCAATTTTCAGATTGTAAATATAATTTGGCTGCTAAAATGTTGAAAGGGAGGTATAACATTTCCAGATATGGATAGTTAACTATGTAGTGGTCAACAAAGCTTTATCTATTTTAAGAAGATATGCTCTCACATACAGTACAATCGAGGCAGACATTTTAACCCTAATATAATGGGAATGTAGCCTGTCACTTCACTATGAAGCAGTGCCGCATGACTACTGGTAAAGTACTTGTTATAGGACCTAATTCTGACTTGATCACAGCAGCAAATATGTTAGCAGTTGGGCAAAACCATGTGCACTGCAGGGGGGACAGATATAACATGTGCAGAGAGAGTTACATTTGGGTGGGGTGTATTCAAACTGAAATCCAAATTGCAGTGTAAAAATAAAGCAGCCAGTATTTACCCTGCACAGAAACAAAATAACCCAACCAAATCTAACTCTCTCTGCAACTGTTATATCTGCCCCCCCTGCAGTGCACATGGTTTTGCCCAATTGCTAACAAACTTGCTGCTGCGATCAACTCAGAATTACCCCCATAGTCCAATATCTTAGTCCAATTGTTTATTGACTTGTTAAAGAATTGATGTGTGTGGCAGAAAATAGATACTGTACAATTATATGACTGCTAAACTGATTGATAATCATATTCAATTACAGCACATCAGTAGGAAGATTGTCATCCTAATATAAATACTGAATGAAGTGTTATTTAATAATCCTACTGTGTACACTGCAAACGTGATTTTGTTTTGTCACATCAAAATTGTAACGTGTGTAGCAATTATTAAATATGTTATTATTTAAGATCTAATTACATTTATTTATTTTTAAAAAGTTCCATAAATAACACATTATCATTCTCGACTCTATAAAAATAAAATAATATATTTAGAAAGATGTATGTGTGTATATGTGTCTAATCAGCTTTTGGGGCTTTTGAGGCAAGGTGACAATCCTGTCTTAGGTGGCATCTCCCTAAGGTGGCAGAGAAGGATTTTCCATCTCATTTATGGCTCCCAGCCTACCTCTAACAATTTTCCCAGCATCCCAATCAACAGCTACTCTTTAATTGATTCCAAAGTATCCCAAGAAAACTTGAGATTGTACCCCTTGTTGCATCCACTGTAGCAAAGTGATTGTGAACATGTTATGAGAAAGCACAGGAAAAGGAGAGGAAATATTATCCTTTTCCTACACATCATTAATTGACCATACCAGATCTTACTTTGATAACACAGAGAAAGGAGGAGTATAAAATGACAGTGCAAGTGGTGCAAAAATTGTAGGGCTACTCGTGAGTATAATTATCAAGCAGCGACAACCTTATTTCCTGCTGTCCCTCTAATTTCGCTGGTTTTTGTCAACCCCAATGGCTGTTATGAGACCACAAGGTACAATACAGTGGGTTCAATTTGTCAAACTATAAAAAGCTAAGGTTTTTGCTGTTTGTAATAGACATAACAGCATCTCAAATTGGCATTATGATAATAAAGTAGCCTACAATATACTGCAGATAAGACTCATCTCTGGTCTTTCTTCTCCCCATCACTGCCATGATCTGAACAGTTAAATTGTGTATGCGCTTTGAAGAATTAGGGTACAATTCTAAGGAGCTTTCACCGTAACATTACAGTACTTCTGAAGGCAAGATAATGATGATGCATATACCCCCTGATTTTACAACAAATTGCAAGGACAAAGCATAAATAAAATGCACAGCAGTGAGTACAAACTAATCACAAACATTGCTGTAGAAATATAACCAGGGAGTGCCAAATACAAGGTGATAGGTAGAGCAACTTGTTGTAGCTAAAGTCAGTGATGACAGGGGAAGCACAATAGCACCTAATAAACCTTTACTCATTGAATGGGCAAACAGTGTGAGCATTGCACAAGGGAATGAGAGACAATGTGGCATTGGTAAGGAAATAGCAATAAGCTTACATTCTGCAAGGATGGTACAGTATTACAGTTGATAGGGAGAACTGGGAAGAAGACAAAGTGGGTAAGAGGAGGCAGTCAGAGTGGAGACCTGGTAGGCTTTAGTGAAAAGGTGTGTTTTAAAGGACCTTTCAGTGGTGTCATTAGGGATGATGTCACCCAGTGCAGTAACTTATGAACTTCCTCCTGTATCAGACCATACAGAATCCTTAGTAATAGTTTGTACTAATGTTACTTGCAGTGCTATTGTTCAGCAGGAGCCAGCAGGAACTCAGTTCCTGAACATCTCATTAAATATGACATAATCAGGAAATGGGTTCCTAAACCTGTCCTGGGCCATAATGTATTTTCCATAAGATAAGTTTTATTTTAAATTCCATTTTTAGTGCATTATTTTCTGAAATATCTATCTATCTATCTATCTATCTATCTATCTATCTATCTATCTATCTATCTATCTATCTATCTAGCTATCATCTCTATATATTTATCTATAACTTTTTGTAATAGTTCCACCACCCAGACCCGTAGTTCCTGAACCTATTTTTCCAGGAAAATAGTACTGGTTACTTGTAAATTGTAATTCCTGTATATCACTGAATGTAATGGCAATAGTAGTGACATAAACAACTAGCAAAATTAAAATTATTTCTTTAATTTACAATAGCATAAGCATTTATCTTTAACCCCTCTCTCTCTTTCGCAGTGTTCAGCCTAAGTTATATTTATCTTATAACCAGGACCCCTCTCTCCTCTAGTTACATTTATCCTAAAGCTAGTGCTCTATTTACCCCCAGTAATGTTTACCCTATGGGCAGGGAGTACCACAACTAGAGCTCTGTGCTGCTCCAGGCTTTGTTGAGTGTGTCTTTATTTTGTCCTCCATCACACTCTGGGTATAATACAGCCTGATTTATTATTCCTGCCCACAGTAAACAGCGGATACCGAGAACAGGAGGAGGGGAGACAAGAAGAGCTGGACATTCTGTGTCCATAACATCTATTGCAGCTGGTTCTCCAGCACTGCAGCAGGGCAGGTGGGTAGGACCTCAATGACTGGGAACCATGCACTGCTCTGTGATGTTATGCTCCCAGCTTCCATCAATTTGATGTCACCCCCTCAGAAGGAGTAGCCCGGTGCAGTCTGTGTCCCTCTACTGATGTGTCTGAGCCTATTTGAAGCTGAGGTAGACAGGAAAAAAAATTAACATAGCAAGAGAGTACATTCCACAGTAGGGGTAAACTGCATGGTAGGAGTGGAGCTAAGGCTGCAGTTGAAAGAGGGGGTGGGAAGGAGTGCGGACAGAGATGAGATTGGAGATGTAGGTTGGGGAGAATTGATTAACAGTTTTGTTGTATGTAAGGGTAAGTAATTAAAATTGGAATTGTAGGGCAGTGGTGGTGAATTCAGTCCTCAGGGACCCCTATTATTGCTGGTGCACATATGTAGTCATTACTGTCACATTTTAAAAGATGTGGTATGTTCTTTCCTAGTTAACACATTGCACAGATCCACAAGTGGTCTGAAAAGCATAAGCTGTTAGTTGTAAGTGAGGACTGATTTGATCTCCCCTGCTGTAAGGGATACGTAGCTGTGAAAAAGGTTGTGGAGGTGGGGATAATGATGCTGTATGGTGAGAGAAGGACATTAGAACAGCAATGTTAGGTGTAGATTATATTGGGGAAAGGCAACATAGAGGTAGACAGGAATGTAGTTACTCATAGATGCTGGTGACCTAGGTATAGAGTAAGTCCTTGTGAGGATGTGTAGACAAATAAGAGAAGAGGACCAGGGATTGAACCTTGAGTGACACCAACAGGGAGAGAAAATTAAGGGGCGTGGTGTTAAAGGTAAAGAATCATAAAAGATTGATTGTAGAGATCAGAAAAAAATCAAGACAGGACAGGGTCATAGAGCCTAAAGGAATGTGGAATATGAAGAAGGAGAGAGTTATCAAAAGTATCAAAGGAGAGCAGATAGATCAAGGAGAATAAGAATAAAGTAGTGACCTTCATATTTGATGGCAATAAGGTCATTTAGTGACCATGGTGATTGAAGGAGGAATGTACCGAACAGAGGAGAGAGATAGTTTGAAGAGATAAGCAATAGAGAGGTAGCAGAGTAGGTGAAAGGGGACAGGTGGAGGGTGAAGATGTAGAACTACTCCCCAGTGATGAGAGAGATACCAGAAAGAAGTTAGCTTGGAAGGGACAGTATATGGTGTTATGGAAGACTTAAATTTTAGTAAAGTATGGAGAAAGTCAAGGGCAGAGAGGGAAAAAATGAAGGTGTGGGGGCAGCAGGGAGTTGAAAGTGGCAAAGAGGTGTCATGAGTTGTAAGACTTCAGTCAGGCTTCCGTTCCCAACATTCCACAGAGACAGCACTGACTAAAGTGGTTAATGATTTGGTCACTACAAAGTCTAAAGGCCACTACTCACTACTTATTCTTCTAGATCTATCTGCTGCATTTGACACTGTAGACCACTCTCTTCTCATACAGACACTACAATCCCTAGGTCTTAAAGACACAGCCCTTTCTTGGTTCCTATCGTACCTATCTAATCGCTCCTTCAGTGTTCGCTTCTCTGAATCTACCTCCTCTTCGCTACCTCTTTCAGTTGGAGTACCGCAAGGCTCAGTCTTGGGTCCTCTGCTTTTCTCTATCTATACCTCATCTCTTGGTAAACTAATCAGCTCTTTTGGTTTTCAGTATCATCTGTATGCAGATGATACTCAAATCTACCTATCCTCCCCTGACTTGTCCCTATCTGTACTGGACCGTGTCACTGAATGCCTTTCTGCCATCTCATCCTGGATGACATCTCGCCACCTCAAACTTAATATTTCAAAGACAGAGTTAATTATATTTCCACCGACCAATAGTAGGTACCAACCTGATATCTCTATCACTGTTGAAAACTCGACTATCTACCCTACCCCACAAGCTCGCTGCCTAGGTGTCATCCTTGACTCTGATCTGTCCTTTGTTCCCCACATTCAATCTGTCTCAAGATCATGTTACATGCATCTAAAAAACATATCCAAAATACGACCATACCTTACACAAGACACTGCTAAAACTCTAATCCACGCTCTCATTATCTCCCGCATTGATTATTGCAATAGTCTCCTAACTGGTCTTCCCAAAACGAGACTCTCACCACTACAATCCATTCTGAATGCAGCGGCGAGGCTTATCTTCCTCGCTAGACGTTCATCGTCTGCAGATCCACTCTGTCAGTCCGTCCATTGGTTACCTGTACTCTACCGCATTCAATATAAAATACTTTTACTCACACACAAGGCCATTAACCAAACTACACCAACGTACATCACTTCGCTTATCACAAAATATCTCCCAACCCGACCTCTTCGCTCTTCACAAGACCTGCGTCTCTCATCCACACTCATTACTCGCTCCCACTCACGCCTGCAGGACTTTCATCGGGCTGCACCGACTCTGTGGAATGCCCTACCACGCACAATAAGACTCTCCTCTAGTCTCCAAACCTTCAAGCGTTCCCTCAAAACTCACCTCTTTAGGCAAGCGTATCAAATTCCTGAACCACCCACATAACTTTCATAAACCTTCCTATCAAATTATATCCACTCTGTACAGTCCACACATATCCTCACATGTCTTCTCATTCTATGCAATAGATAGCACCTTTCCTTGTGTACATATGCCTATTTCCCTATAGATTGTAAGCTTGCGAGCAGGGCCTTCCTACCTCTATGACTGTTATCACCCAGTTTGTTATTGTTATTTCAAATTGTAAAGCGCAACGGAATTTGCTGCGCTATATAAGAAACTGTTAATAAATAAATAAATAAAGACTGGAAGGAGTTAAAAGATTTAAGGCTAACTAAAGGGTGAAGCTGTAAGAGGAAACATATATTGCTTTAGTATCATTCAGTAGTGTGGGTACATTTCTGTTGGCAGCGAATAAGTTTACATAGCCAGGTTTGGGGAGCAGAATGATGGAGTATGAAAGCAATAGTAGGGATGAAGGGGTAATTGTAAACTGAGAGAGTGTATGCATTGCAGGAGATAAAGGAGAAATGAGACAGGAGGCTGTGCTTTTTTTCTCTTCTTTTTCATACATTTTTCTTTAACATAACTCGAGATGCTTGGAACATAATTTTTCAAACCAAAGAGCCCTACATTTATTTCCTTAAAGCAATCCTGGAACTAGTGACAACTGTTTCCCATAGCCTTGATATCAACAGCTGTGCTGCACTTAAAAGGTAGTGTAGACATGTTTGTATTTATTGGGAATTGTATGTCATGTAGAAATTGATAATGCATTTTTACAGTAATCTCTTACTAATGTCATGACCGCCAGATATATAAAGTTGTATCCACATAACCTCCAACAAACTGAAAATATCTCTGTGAAAATGTGTGCAGTATCAGGGCTGAAGTATACCCTTAAAACCAATTTTTCGTTAATGTAAACAAATTCGGTAGGTTTGATACATAAAGAGAATTATTGAATATATGTAAATATAGTTTTCTATCTGTAAATTAAAATCTCATAGCTCAGATGCCTTTATAATTTTCTCAGTGCTACTATTGTTACAAGCTCATCATAAATATTAATAATCATATATGTAGAAGGGAGAGAGTATGACATAGAAGCAAGCCACACTCCAAAAAAGGGGTAAATTTATTACGGTGGGAGTTTTTAGAACTAGTGATGTTGCCCATAGCAACCAATCAAATTATATCTATTATTTTCTAGAAGCAGCTAGATAAATGTTAAGTAGAATCTGATTGATTGCTATGAGCAACATCACCAGTTCTAAAAAGACTCCCACCTCAGTAAATTTACCCCAATGTTTAAAGTTCAGTGAGCTATCTTAAAAAAAGTCAAAGGATGAGAAAACTTCATTTGCATAGTAATATTTAGAGATGAGTGAAAAGACGGATACATTTTGCACTGTTGCAGAGAGTTCTCCCATTCCCACATTTAGTAATTTAAATGTAGTTTGTACAGTAGGCCCATATTCATTAACATAGCTATGCCTATAATGGACTATAACCAGTGCAACTGAATCCAATGCTGCATCACCCCCTATGTATTGCAGTTGGTGTTTTAAATATAGATGACGTGAAACGGTAGGCGGTCATCTGGTCTACACAGTAGGTAACATGAACCCTTCCTTCCCTTTTCCTTATTTGACCACAACAGACACTCCACTTCAATGCAACAGACAAGACGAGAGATGTACTAAGTTTCGAAGAGTGTAAAGTGGAGAGTGATAAAGTACTAGCCAATCAGGTTTTAACTGCCATGCTACAGGCTGTCTTTGAAAAATGAGAGGAGCTGGTTGGTTGGTAGTTTTTCTCTCTCCACTTTATCACTCTCCAAGGCTTACGACATCTCCGCGATTATACGAGCATTGTACTATAGTGCTGTTTTTATATACATTACTGATAACAGATAAAAAATAATAGGGATATGATTGTATTCTGTGTAATTACATTGAATAATGGATTAAGGTTATCAATGGTAAATGGTTAGGGATTTAGATTAATGTTATTTTGTATTAAATTTACAAGATGGTTTACACATCTCCTTACTCATGACAATTTTTTGTATATGTAGAAATTGTATAAGTTACTGGGGCAGATGTATTAAGTCAGGAGAAGTGATAAGTGGAAGTGATAACCCACCAGCCAATCAGTTCCTTATTGTCAAACCCAGTCTGTAACATTAGTTAGTAGCTGACTGGCTGGTGTGTTATCACTTTCCACTTTATCACTTCTCCAGGCTTAATACATCAGCCCCACTGTGTGTTGGGACATATAGAAACTAATGATTAATATAGATGCAGTTTATATTTGGCCATGAGCATCAAAATGGAGGAGCTTCTGTTTATACTGTACATTTCTATATAGTCAGTTATGAAACAATATATATAAAACAATAGATTATTATAGATTAATAGATTATTGCTACAATTAGAGCAACCAAGCAAGAAATATTTGGTCACATCCACAATTCTTTCAAATGCACACACATACTACAATCCACTCCTCCCCTTACAATATGTGCATTCCTATTTGTGTGTGTGTGTGTATATGTATATATATATATATATATATATATATATATAAAAGGTTTATATTAAGTGAATAACGATTGTTAAATGAATATACATATTACGGGTTCTTGTGGTAAAATACACAGTAATCTTTGCAAGTGGTACATAAATGATTTATTAATTATGAACAGATTTTCAACAGTCAATACTATATCTGAATCAGTATCATGTAACAAAACCTCTCATTGCTATGGAAATATAAAGAGAAATATCACATTCTTTTGCAAACACAAAACAAATAATGCAGTTGGACAAGCCATTGTATAGTGGAGACAATGGGGGTAATTCCAAGTTGATCGCAGCAGGAATTTTGTTAGAAGTTGGGCAAAACCATGTGCACTGCAGGGGAGGCAGATTTAACATGTGCAGAGAGATTTAGATTTGGGTGTGGTGTGTTCAATCTGCAATCTAATTTGCAGTGTAAAAATAAAGCAGCCAGTATTTACTAGAGATGAGCGGGTTCGGTTTCTCTGAAACCGAACCCGCACGAACTTCATGTTTTTTTCACGGGTCCGAGCAGACTCGGATCCTCCCGCCTTGCTCGGTTAACCCGAGCGCGCCCGAACGTCATCATGACGCTGTCGGATTCCCGCGAGACTCGGATTCTATATAAGGAGCCGCGCGTCGCCGCCATTTTCACACGTGCATTGAGATTGATAGGGAGAGGACGTGGCTGGCGTCCTCTCCATTAGAAATTAGATTAGAAGAGAGAGAGAGATTGTGCAGAGTCAGACAGAGTTTACCACAGTGACCAGTGCAGTTGTTGTTAGTTAACTTTTATTTATTTTAATATAATATATCCGTTCTCTGCTATATCCGTTCTCTGCCTGAAAAAAAACGATACACAGCAGCAGCCAGTCACACAGTGTGACTCAGTCTGTGTGCACTCAGCTCAGCCCAGTGTGCTGCACATCAATGTATAAAAGGCAAAGCTTATAATAATTGTGGGGGAGACTGGGGAGCACTGCAGGTTGTTATAGCAGGAGCCCCCAGGAGTACATAATATTATATTAATTTAAAATTAAACAGTGCACACTTTTGCTGCAGGAGTGCCACTGCCAGTGTGACTAGTGGTGACCAGTGCCTGACCACCAGTATAGTAGTATATTGTTGTATGTATTGTATACTATCTCTTTATCAACCAGTCTATATTAGCAGCAGACACAGTACAGTGCGGTAGTTCACGGCTGTGGCTACCTCTGTGTCGGCAGTCGGAACTCGGCAGGCAGTCCGTCCATCCATAATTGTATTACAATATATACCACCTAACCGTGGTATTTTTTTTTCATTCTTTATACCGTCATAGTGTCATACTAGTTGTTACGAGTATACTACTATCTCTTTATCAACCAGTGTACAGTGCGGTAGTTCACGGCTGTGGCTACCTCTGTGTCGGCAGTCGGCAGGCAGTCCGTCCATCCATAATTGTATTATTATTATAATATATACCACCTAACCGTGGTTTTTTTTTTCATTCTTTATACCGTCGTCATAGTGTCATACTAGTTGTTACGAGTATACTACTATCTCTTTATCAACCAGTGTACAGTGCGGTAGTTCACGGCTGTGGCTACCTCTGTGTCGGCAGTCGGCAGGCAGTCCGTCCATCCATAATTGTATTATTATTATAATATATACCACCTAACCGTGGTTTTTTTTTCATTCTTTATACCGTCGTCATAGTGTCATACTAGTTGTTACGAGTATACTACTATCTCTTTATCAACCAGTGTACAGTGCGGTAGTTCACGGCTGTGGCTACCTCTGTGTCGGCAGTCGGCAGGCAGTCCGTCCATCCATAATTGTATTATTATTATAATATATACCACCTAACCGTGGTTTTTTTTTCATTCTTTATACCGTCGTCATAGTGTCATACTAGTTGTTACGAGTATACTACTATCTCTTTATCAACCAGTGTACAGTGCGGTAGTTCACGGCTGTGGCTACCTCTGTGTCGGCAGTCGGCAGGCAGTCCGTCCATCCATAATTGTATTATTATTATAATATATACCACCTAACTGTGGTATTTTTTTTTCTTTCTTTATACCGTCGTCATAGTGTCATACTAGTTGTTACGAGTATACTACTATCTCTTTATCAACCAGTGTACAGTGCGGTAGTTCACGGCTGTGGCTACCTCTGTGTCGGCAGTCGGCAGGCAGTCCGTCCATCCATAATTGTATTATTATTATAATATATACCACCTAACCGTGGTTTTTTTTTCATTCTTTATACCGTCGTCATAGTGTCATACTAGTTGTTACGAGTATACTACTATCTCTTTATCAACCAGTGTACAGTGCGGTAGTTCACGGCTGTGGCTACCTCTGTGTCGGCAGTCGGCAGGCAGTCCGTCCATCCATAATTGTATTATTATTATAATATATACCACCTAACCGTGGTTTTTTTTTCATTCTTTATACCGTCGTCATAGTGTCATACTAGTTGTTACGAGTATACTACTATCTCTTTATCAACCAGTGTACAGTGCGGTAGTTCACGGCTGTGGCTACCTCTGTGTCGGCAGTCGGCAGGCAGTCTGTCCATCCATAATTGTATTATTATTATAATATATACCACCTAACCGTGGTTTTTTTTTCATTCTTTATACCGTCGTCATAGTGTCATACTAGTTGTTACGAGTATACTACTATCTCTTTATCAACCAGTGTACAGTGCGGTAGTTCACGGCTGTGGCTACCTCTGTGTCGGCAGTCGGCAGGCAGTCCGTCCATCCATAATTGTATTATTATTATAATATATACCACCTAACCGTGGTTTTTTTATACCACCTAACCGTGGCAGTCCGTCCATAATTGTATACTAGTATCCAATCCATCCATCTCCATTGTTTACCTGAGGTGCCTTTTAGTTCTGCCTATAAAATATGGAGAACAAAAAAGTTGAGGTTCCAAAATTAGGGAAAGATCAAGATCCACTTCCACCTCGTGCTGAAGCTGCTGCCACTAGTCATGGCCGAGACGATGAAATGCCAGCAACGTCGTCTGCCAAGGCCGATGCCCAATGTCATAGTACAGAGCATGTCAAATCCAAAACACCAAATATCAGAAAAAAAAGGACTCCAAAACCTAAAATAAAATTGTCGGAGGAGAAGCGTAAACTTGCCAATATGCCATTTACCACACGGAGTGGCAAGGAACGGCTGAGGCCCTGGCCTATGTTCATGGCTAGTGGTTCAGCTTCACATGAGGATGGAAGCACTCAGCCTCTCGCTAGAAAACTGAAAAGACTCAAGCTGGCAAAAGCACCGCAAAGAACTGTGCGTTCTTTGAAATCCCAAATCCACAAGGAGAGTCCAATTGTGTCGTTTGCGATGCCTGACCTTCCCAACACTGGACGTGAAGAGCATGCGCCTTCCACTATTTGCATGCCCCCTGCAAGTGCTGGAAGGAGCACCCGCAGTCCAGTTCCTGATAGTCAGATTGAAGATGTCAGTGTTGAAGTACACCAGGATGAGGAGGATATGGGTGTTGCTGGCGCTGGGGAGGAAATTGACCAGGAGGATTCTGATGGTGAGGTGGTTTGTTTAAGTCAGGCACCCGGGGAGACACCTGTTGTCCGTGGGAGGAATATGGCCGTTGACATGCCAGGTGAAAATACCAAAAAAATCAGCTCTTCGGTGTGGAGGTATTTCACCAGAAATGCGGACAACAGGTGTCAAGCCGTGTGTTCCCTTTGTCAAGCTGTAATAAGTAGGGGTAAGGACGTTAACCACCTCGGAACATCCTCCCTTATACGTCACCTGCAGCGCATTCATAATAAGTCAGTGACAAGTTCAAAAACTTTGGGTGACAGCGGAAGCAGTCCACTGACCAGTAAATCCCTTCCTCTTGTAACCAAGCTCACGCAAACCACCCCACCAACTCCCTCAGTGTCAATTTCCTCCTTCCCCAGGAATGCCAATAGTCCTGCAGGCCATGTCACTGGCAAGTCTGACGAGTCCTCTCCTGCCTGGGATTCCTCCGATGCATCCTTGCGTGTAACGCCTACTGCTGCTGGCGCTGCTGTTGTTGCCGCTGGGAGTCGATGGTCATCCCAGAGGGGAAGTCGTAAGCCCACTTGTACTACTTCCAGTAAGCAATTGACTGTTCAACAGTCCTTTGCGAGGAAGATGAAATATCACAGCAGTCATCCTACTGCAAAGCGGATAACTGAGTCCTTGACAACTATGTTGGTGTTAGACGTGCGTCCGGTATCCGCCGTTAGTTCACAGGGAACTAGACAATTTATTGAGGCAGTGTGCCCCCGTTACCAAATACCATCTAGGTTCCACTTCTCTAGGCAGGCGATACCGAGAATGTACACGGACGTCAGAAAAAGACTCACCAGTGTCCTAAAAAATGCAGTTGTACCCAATGTCCACTTAACCACGGACATGTGGACAAGTGGAGCAGGGCAGGGTCAGGACTATATGACTGTGACAGCCCACTGGGTAGATGTATGGACTCCCGCCGCAAGAACAGCAGCGGCGGCACCAGTAGCAGCATCTCGCAAACGCCAACTCTTTCCTAGGCAGGCTACGCTTTGTATCACCGCTTTCCAGAATACGCACACAGCTGAAAACCTCTTACGGCAACTGAGGAAGATCATCGCGGAATGGCTTACCCCAATTGGACTCTCCTGTGGATTTGTGGCATCGGACAACGCCAGCAATATTGTGTGTGCATTAAATATGGGCAAATTCCAGCACGTCCCATGTTTTGCACATACCTTGAATTTGGTGGTGCAGAATTTTTTAAAAAACGACAGGGGCGTGCAAGAGATGCTGTCGGTGGCCAGAAAAATTGCGGGACACTTTCGGCGTACAGGCACCACGTACAGAAGACTGGAGCACCACCAAAAACTACTGAACCTGCCCTGCCATCATCTGAAGCAAGAAGTGGTAACGAGGTGGAATTCAACCCTCTATATGCTTCAGAGGTTGGAGGAGCAGCAAAAGGCCATTCAAGCCTATACAATTGAGCACGATATAGGAGATGGAATGCACCTGTCTCAAGTGCAGTGGAGAATGATTTCAACGTTGTGCAAGGTTCTGATGCCCTTTGAACTTGCCACACGTGAAGTCAGTTCAGACACTGCCAGCCTGAGTCAGGTCATTCCCCTCATCAGGCTTTTGCAGAAGAAGCTGGAGGCATTGAAGAAGGAGCTAACACGGAGCGATTCCGCTAGGCATGTGGGACTTGTGGATGCAGCCCTTAATTCGCTTAACAAGGATTCACGGGTGGTCAATCTGTTGAAATCAGAGCACTACATTTTGGCCACCGTGCTCGATCCTAGATTTAAAGCCTACCTTGGATCTCTCTTTCCGGCAGACACAGGTCTGCTGGGGTTGAAAGACCTGCTGGTGACAAAATTGTCAAGTCAAGCGGAACGCGACCTGTCAACATCTCCTCCTTCACATTCTCCCGCAACTGGGGGTGCGAGGAAAAGGCTCAGAATTCCGAGCCCACCCGCTGGCGGTGATGCAGGGCAGTCTGGAGCGACTGCTGATGCTGACATCTGGTCCGGACTGAAGGACCTGACAACGATTACGGACATGTCGTCTACTGTCACTGCATATGATTCTCTCAACATTGATAGAATGGTGGAGGATTATATGAGTGACCGCATCCAAGTAGGCACGTCACACAGTCCGTACTTATACTGGCAGGAAAAAGAGGCAATTTGGAGGCCCTTGCACAAACTGGCTTTATTCTACCTAAGTTGCCCTCCCACAAGTGTGTACTCCGAAAGAGTGTTTAGTGCCGCCGCTCACCTTGTCAGCAATCGGCGTACGAGGTTACATCCAGAAAATGTGGAGAAGATGATGTTCATTAAAATGAATTATAATCAATTCCTCCGCGGAGACATTGACCAGCAGCAATTGCCTCCACAAAGTACACAGGGAGCTGAGATGGTGGATTCCAGTGGGGACGAATTGATAATCTGTGAGGAGGGGGATGTACACGGTGATATATCGGAGGGTGAAGATGAGGTGGACATCTTGCCTCTGTAGAGCCAGTTTGTGCAAGGAGAGATTAATTGCTTCTTTTTTGGGGGGGGTCCAAACCAACCCGTCATATCAGTCACAGTCGTGTGGCAGACCCTGTCACTGAAATGATGGGTTGGTTAAAGTGTGCATGTCCTGTTTTGTTTATACAACATAAGGGTGGGTGGGAGGGCCCAAGGATAATTCCATCTTGCACCTCTTTTTTCTTTTCTTTTTCTTTGCATCATGTGCTGATTGGGGAGGGTTTTTTGGAAGGGACATCCTGCGTGACACTGCAGTGCCACTCCTAGATGGGCCCGGTGTTTGTGTCGGCCACTAGGGTCGCTAATCTTACTCACACAGCTACCTCATTGCGCCTCTTTTTTTCTTTGCGTCATGTGCTGTTTGGGGAGGGTTTTTTGGAAGGGACATCCTGCGTGACACTGCAGTGCCACTCCTAGATGTGCCCGGTGTTTGTGTCGGCCACTAGGGTCGCTAATCTTACTCACACAGTCAGCTACCTCATTGCGCCTCTTTTTTTCTTTGCGTCATGTGCTGTTTGGGGAGGGTTTTTTGGAAGGGCCATCCTGCGTGACACTGCAGTGCCACTCCTAGATGGGCCCGGTGTTTGTGTCGGCCACTAGGGTCGCTAATCTTACTCACACGGCTACCTCATTGCGCCTCTTTTTTTCTTTGCGTCATGTGCTGTTTGGGGAGGGTTTTTTGGAAGGGACATCCTGCGTGACACTGCAGTGCCACTCCTAGATGGGCCCGGTGTTTGTGTCGGCCACTAGGGTCGCTTATCTTTCTCACACAGCTACCTCATTGCGCCTCTTTTTTTCTTTGCGTCATGTGCTGTTTGGGGAGGGTTTTTTGGAAGGGACATCCTGCGTGACACTGCAGTGCCACTCCTAGATGGGCCCGGTGTTTGTGTCGGCCACTAGGGTCGCTTATCTTTCTCACACAGTCAGCTACCTCATTGCGCCTCTTTTTTTCTTTGCGTCATGTGCTGTTTGGGGAGGGTTTTTTGGAAGGGACATCCTGCGTGACACTGCAGTGCCACTCCTAGATGGGCCCGGTGTTTGTGTCGGCCACTAGGGTCGCTTATCTTTCTCACACAGTCAGCTACCTCATTGCGCCTCTTTTTTTCTTTGCGTCATGTGCTGTTTGGGGAGGGTTTTTTGGAAGGGACATCCTGCGTGACACTGCAGTGCCACTCCTAGATGGGCCCGGTGTTTGTGTCGGCCACTAGGGTCGCTTATCTTTCTCACACAGTCAGCTACCTCATTGCGCCTCTTTTTTTCTTTGCGTCATGTGCTGTTTGGGGAGGGTTTTTTGGAAGGGACATCCTGCGTGACACTGCAGTGCCACTCCTAGATGGGCCCGGTGTTTGTGTCGGCCACTAGGGTCGCTAATCTTACTCACACAGCTACCTCATTGCGCCTCTTTTTTTCTTTGCGTCATGTGCTGTTTGGGGAGGGTTTTTTGGAAGGGACATCCTGCGTGACACTGCAGTGCCACTCCTAGATGGGCCCGGTGTTTGTGTCGGCCACTAGGGTCGCTTATCTTACTCACACAGCGACCTCGGTGCAAATTTTAGGACTAAAAATAATATTGTGAGGTGTGATGTGTTCAGAATAGGCTGAAAATGAGTGTAAATTATGTTTTTTGAGGTTAATAATACTTTGGGATCAAAATTACCCCCAAATTCTATGATTTAAGCTGTTTTTTAGGGTTTTTTGAAAAAAACACCCGAATCCAAAACACACCCGAATCCGACAAAAAAAATTCGGTGAGGTTTTGCCAAAACGCGGTCGAACCCAAAACACGGCCGCGGAACCGAACCCAAAACCAAAACACAAAACCCGAAAAATTTCCGGCGCTCATCTCTAGTATTTACCCTGCACAGAAACAAAATAACCCACCCAAATCTAACTATTTCTGCACATGTTATATCTGCCTCCCCTGCAGTGCACATGGTTTTGCCCAACTGCTAACAAAATTCCTGCTGCGATCAACTTGGAATTACCCCCAATATACCAATAAAATATTAGATTTTTTATATTTGTTTTGCCATTTCACAAATAGAATGCCATGTAATAAAAATGTATAAATCAATAAATGGTAAAACCAGACCAAGTTGATGAATGGTGGGTGACCCACGGTTGGGAACAACACAAAAGTATTATTATTGCAAAAGGAACTTTGTTAATAAAATGCATTTTTTTTTAAATTGACTGCTTCTTTTAGTACAGTATATTTTATGCCTGTGGGAGAATAACATATGTATGTTCCTTCAGTCATCTAGGAGTACTGTATAGCAGATAAAAGGAATATCTAAAGTATTATTTACTTATGGAACAACTAGTATTTAGATTCCATCAGTTGCTAGATATTGTGCACATTTTATCCTCTCTCTTCCCACTACTTTCTATCTCTCTCTCTCTATTCCTCCAAGCTCCCCCTATTCTTACCCCTATTCCTCCTGTCTCATCTTATTTCACCCCCTATTCCTCTTATCTACCATTGTCCCCTTCCACGCTCTCTGCCATTCATCTATTTATATTTACTTTAGAATATGCATTAAAACGAGATTTATGGTAAGAACTTACCTTTGTTAAATCTCTTTCTGCGAGGTACACTGGGCTCCACAAGGATAGACATTGGGGTGTAGAGTAGGATCTTGATCAAAGCACCAACAGGCTCAAAAGCTTTGACCTTCTTCCCAAGATGCATAGCGCCTCCTCCTATATCACCCCCCTCTGTGCACAGGAGCTCAGTTTTGTTTTACCAGCCCAATGCAGAAGCAAGTAAAAGAGACGACAACTGCAAGTTGCCATAAACACCACACTCTCCCAACAGGAGAAAGTGTCAGCGGCTATAGCAACACCAACCCAAAGAAGCTAAGTGCGTCAGGGTGGGCGCCTTGTGGAGCCCAGTGTACCTCACAGAAAGAGATTTAACAAAGGTAAGTTCTTACCATAAATCTCATTTTCTGCTGCGGGGTACACTGGGCTCCACAAGGATAGACATTGGTGATGTCCTAAAGCAGTTCCTTATGGGAGGGGACACACTGTAGCGGGCACAAGAACCCCGCATCCAAAGGAAGCATCCTGGGAAGCGGCAGTATCGAAGGTATAGAACCTTATGAACGTGTTCCGAGGACCACGTTGCCGCCTTGCACAATTGTTCAAGGGTCGCACCACGGCGGGCCGCCCAAGAAGGTCCAACAGACCGAGTAGAATGGGTCGTAATGTGAGCAGGAGCTGAAAGACCAGCCTTCACATAAGCATGTGCAATCACCATTCTAATCCATCTGGCCAAAGTCTGCTTGTGAGCAGGCCTGCCATGTTTGTGAAAACCAAACAGAACAAAAAGAGAATCAGAGTTCCTAATAGAAGCAGTTCTCTTCACATGGATACGGAGAGCCTGTACCACATCCAAAGACCACTCTTTGGGAGACTAGTCAGGAGAGACAAGTGCCGGAACCACAATCTCCTGGTTAAGGTGGAACAAAGAAACCACCTTAGGTAAATATCCGGGACAAGTCCTAAGAACCGCCCGGTCATGGTGAAATATCAGATATGGGGAACTACAAGACAAGGCACCCAAATCCGACACTCTTCTAGCTGAGGCAATAGCCAGCAGAAACACCACCTTAAGGGAAAGCCACGTAAGATCAGCTGAACCAAGAGGTTCAAACGGAGACTCTTGTAACGCCTCCAAAACCACCGACAAGTCCCAAGGAGCCACAGGCGGGACATATGGAGGTTGGATACGCAACACACCCTGAGTAAAGGTATGCACATCAGGTATGGTCGCAACTTTTCTCTGAAACCACACAGACAAGGCATAAATGTGAATCTTGAGGGAGGCCAGACGCAGGCCTAAATCCAGGCCCTGCTGAAGAAAAGCCAAAAGCTTGGCTGTACTAAACTTGGAAGTGTCATAATTGTTAGATGCGCACCAAACAAAGAATGCCAGACCCTATAGTAAAACCGAGCAGAAGCCGGTTTCCGGGCCCACAACATAAGTTTAATGACCGCCTCAGAAAACCCTTTAGCCCTCAAGATGGAAGCTTCAAGAGCCACGCCATCAAATACAGCCGGGCCAGGTCCTGGTAGACACAAGGGCCCTGAACGAGGAGGTCTGGGCATTGTGGAAGTAGAATTGGACGCTCTAACGAGAGGCCCTGGAGGTCTAAAAACCAGTGCCGTCTGGGCCACGCTGGAGCTATGAGAAGCAGGATTCCTCCTTCCCACTTGAACTTCCGAATTACCCTGGGCAGGAGTGACACCGGAGGGAAAACGTACGGCAGCCAAAACTTCCACGGCACCGCCAGCGCATACACGAATGCTGCTTGAGGATCCCTTGTCCTTGTTCCGAAGACCGGAACCTTGTGATTGTGTCGAGATGTCATCAGATCACGTCTAGAAGGCCCCACCTTTCCACTAGGAGTTGAAACACTCCTGGATGGAGGCCTCACTCTCCGGCGTGTACGTCCTGACGACTGAGAAAGTCCGCTTCCCAATTCAGGACTCCCGGAATGAATATCGCTGATATGGCCGCTAGATGGCGTTCTGCCCATTGAAGAATCCCTGAGACTTCCTTCATTGCCAAGCAGCTTCGAGTACCACCTTGATGATTTATGTAAGCCACTGTGGTGGCGTTGTCCGACTGTATCTGAACAGGACAGTTCTGAATTAAATGCTGGGCCAGGTTCAATGAGTTGAAGACCGCCTGCAATTCTAGAATGTTGATCAGGAGGAGAGACTCCTCCTTGGTCCACCGACCCTGAAGGAAGTGTTGCTCCAACACCGCGCCCCAACCCCTTAGACTGGCATCTGTTGTCAACAGGACACAGTCGGATATCCAGAAAGGATGGCCCCTGCACAATCGTTGGTCCTGGAGCCACCAGTGCAGTGACAGACGGACCTCCGGAGTCAATGAGATCATGTGAGACCTGATCCGGTGAGGCAGGCTGTCCCACTTGGCCAGGATCAGCCTCTGGAGGGGGCGAGAATGGAATTGAGCATACTCCACCATGTCGAATGCTGACACCATGAGGCCCAGCACCTGCATCGCCGAATGTATAGACACTTGTGGACGAGAGAGGAAGCAACAAATCCTGTCCTGAAGCTTCAGAACTTTCTCCTGAGACAAGAACAACCGCTGTTTGTGAGTGTCCAATAGCGCTCCCAGGTGCACCATGCTCTGAGCAGGGACCAGGGAGGATTTCTTCCAGTTGATGAGCCACCCGTGGGCTTGCAGAAACTGGACAGTCAGATCTAGGTGACGTAGGAGAATTTCTGGGGAATTTGCCAGGACCAACAAGTCTTCCAGATACGGTAGGATCCTGACCCCTTGACAGCGGATTACCACCGTCATCACTGCCATAACTTTGGCGAAGACTCTGCGGAGCCATGGTTAGACCAAAAAGGTAACGCCCGAAACTGGTAATGGAGGTTGCCAACCGCAAACCTCAGGTATTGCTGATGCGACACTGCTACAGGATTATGCAGGTAAGCATCCTGTATATCCAGGGAGACCATATAATCCCCAGGTTCCAAGGCCAGAATTATAGAGCGAAGGGTTTCCATACGGAACTTGGAGACTCTCACAAACTTGTTCAAACTCTTGAGGTTGAGAATGGGCAGGAAGGACCCATTCGGTTTCGGTACTAGAAACAGTGGAGAATAGTACCCCTGGCCTCTCTGAGCAAGAGGCACCTGTACTACCACTTCTGAGTTCAGGAGGGTCTGTACCACCAAATGGAGAGTCTTTGCCTTTGTCTGGTCCGAAGGGACGTCTGTCAGGCAAAATCGATGAGGGGGACGGTTTTTGAAGGTTATGGCGTAACCTCGAATGATGACTTCCCATACCCAGGCATCTGAAGTGGCCTTCAACCATTCCTGGGTATACCCTAGAAGCTGGCCCCCCCAACCTGGGGTCCCCCTGGGGGTGGGCCGCCCCATCATGTGGCAGGCTTACCGGTCTTGGAAGCTGGCTGACGGGCAGCCCAGGCTCTTTTGGGCTTTGGCTTACCAGGTTTGGAAGTGCGGGCCTGTTTGTGGTACGCCTGACCTTTTGCTTTACCTGAAGGATGAAAGGGACGAAAGGAAGTACTTTTTGCCTTCGTCACAGAAGGTGCAGTACTTGGCAGACAGACTGTTTTGGCAGTAGCCAAATCAGCCACTATCTTATTTAAGTCCTCTCTGAACAGGATATTTCCCTTAAAAGGGAGTACCTCCAGGGTTTCTCTAGAATCCAGATCCACAGACCAGGATCTCAGCCACAATATCTGGCGAGCCGGGACTGACGTAGTAGAAGCCTTGGCTGCCAGAACACCGGCATCAGAAGCCACCTCTTTAATATAGTGAGAAGCTGTGACAATATATGACAAGCCTTGTCTAGCATGGTCAGACTAGATTTCAGCTTCCAACTCCTGTGCCCACGCCTCAATAGCTTCTGCAGCCCATGTTGCTGCAATAGTGGGCCTATGCGCGGCACCCGTGTGGGTGTAAATCGCTTTCAGACAACCCTCCACATGTTTATCCGTAAGCTCTTTCAGAGACGTGACGGTAGTGACAGGCAGAGCTGAGGAAACCACCATCCTTGCCACATGCGAGTCCACTGGAGGAGGTGTCTCCCAATTTTTAGACAGCTCTGGTGCGAGGGGATAGCGAGCAAGCAGCTTCTTGTGAGGCATGAACTTCTTACCTGGATTTTTTCCCAGGATTCCTGACGTATATCAACCAGGTGATTAGAGTGAGGTAAAACTTGTTTAACCACCATCTGACGCTTGAATCTATCTGGTTTCTTAGGAGGAACGGATGGCTTGGGATCATCCATAATAGCCTCCAATAGATCAGGAACATCCACTTGTGAACTACTGTCCCCATCAGTATTATCAGTGTCAGAATCTGTGGGGTCAGTGTAAACACCATCCTCATCAGACGAGGTGTCAGTGACAGCAGTGGATTGTGAGGAAGTAATGGCCCGCTTAGAGGACTCCTTGGTCTTAGGCGGGTGAGGGTTAGACTTTTTAGTAGTCAGGTACTGGTTCATAACTGAGTGAACAATCTGCCGCGGGGACCATATATGGTTGGACCGGCATAGGAGATCCTATAAAGGCGTTAGTTTAGTAACTAGCGTATTCAGTAGCGTAGAGATGGTAGCCCACGGCGAGTCATTCTGGACCCCCGTTGCTATAGTCCCACTTGGGGGCAAGGAACCCCCAGAACCAGAGCCCTCAGCTGCTGTAATTTCCTCAAAAGTATCTGTGGCCTCAGCACCACTACCAGTGTGTTCAGCCCCAGAACCGTTACCCACATAAGCAGACATGTTATAACTTGCAGTATAAGGTAACATAGTACAAATTGTCAGCAGCACAATACCTGACCCAAACCCCTGCACAGTGTTGTCAGCACAAACAGGGATTCAGGAGAGATATGGTGACTAAAATCACAGAGAAAAATACAATTTAAGTATATCTTATGAATATCCTATACCATGTATTACAAACCTGATGCCCCCTCAGGTTATAGAATATAGGGATAGCAAGCTGAGTGAGAGACACAAAATGGAGGTCACACAGCAAGCCAATGCACACATATATAGTCACCGTTTGTACAATGCAGAAGTTAACACAAGCAATAATACTGCACTGGACTAGCTAATATATATATAGCTATGTAATCAATAGATATAACACTGCACAGTAAAGACTGGATGTATATCACAGGGTACTTGGACCAGATAGCCCTGACTAAATGCACTTTTTCTTAAGTATTCTACATGTCGTTTAGACAGTGATAGTTAAGTGTCTTATAAAGGCACAGCACTATCAGGCGGCTTTACAAAGGAGGATTTGCCCAAGCAGTCCCAGGAACAGTGTAGCTGGGGAAGTGGCACCCAAACACTGACAGGGAGTGAGGGAGAGACAGATATGCAACTCCAGGGCGGGAACATTTACTGTAAATGGCACCCTGGGGCTGGGGGAGGGTCTCCAGGTCTAAGCCTTATCCCCTCTGCTGGCAAAACCACCTGGTACTGCGGGCTACTTGTAAAAAGGTTTAGAGAGAAAACCTGACCTGCACCAATGCCCTGGTGATCTAGTGGGATCGCCTGTATGCCGCGAGCGGGACCCACTTACCTCCTCCCGAAGTGCGGCCACGCAATCCCGGAGAGCCCCAGCCGTGTGTACTGACTTGGAAGAAAACCGGAGCCTCCTGATGTAGGTACCAGGCAACCAGGGCGCGGGAGTGTACAGTGCCACTGGGGGAGAGATGGAGCTGCAGCAGGTGATGTCTACTGACATCTAACACAATCTGTGCCTCTGCTGCAGCCCTTGTAGTCTTCTTTTTTCCTCAGAAAAAGCTTTTTCTAGAGCAGCTGTGAGCAGCCCTTCCTGTTACATGCTTGCACTGCAAGCACCAACTACAAACTGAGCTCCTGTGCACGGAGGCGGGGTGATATAGGAGGCGGTGCTATGCATCTTGGGAAGAAGGTCAAAGCTTTTGAGCCTGTTGGTGCTTTGGACCAAGATCCTACTCTACACCCCAATGTCTATCCTTGTGGAGCCCAGTGTACCCCGCAGCAGAAATCCTTATTATTTAATGTGCTTATAACGCTATAACATAACTACTGTGCTGTAAAGAATTCACATATTTTCTGTATGTTCACCTACAAAGTGACTTAAGCCCCATCAGAGCTGACTCACCTCTCTGGCTCCCACACTGTGTCCTTTGGACTTCATGCCACTGCCTCCTGAAATACTACTGTACATCCTACATCCAAAGACATGTTGGCGTGTTAATTGGCCTCTGACAAAGTTAAGTCTAGTACATGTGTGTGTCCATCAAATAGAGATTATAATTTTTAAGATTTGATGATGCAGAGATGTCAATGATTAAAATATTCTAAATAAAACACAGTGTAATATGTAGGTAAGCACTCTATAAATAACTGCTAATAAATTGTTATAAATGTGTGAATAAATAAGCTGAAAATTGAAGTATTGGCCCAATTTCATGAGTCATCCTGAGAACCAAATCACAAGAAATTCATTAATCACTAAAAGTTAATGCTGTATGCTTCTTTTGCTTTATAATGCAGCAAATATTAAACTCGTATTTGTATTTTTTTTTACTCTTGATGCTTTTGTTTTATTTATTGAAAAGTTATTGATTACATCTCTTCTCTCTTTTCAAATGAAATGACAACATGCTCAACTGGTTTGTAGTATTAAACATGAAGGGCGGGATGTATTAACATACATCGCCGCCCCTCGCCGGTTACCGCAGCGATGTTGATCGCATATGTACTAACATATGCGATCAACATCGCGATGCGGTGACGGCGGCCCCCCGCGATACCTGTTAGGTGGTCTGCGGGGGGTCTCCGTCACCTCCCCGGGGTCCCCACACTGGCTAGATGCCGGGAAGCAGCAGCAGGCTGCCCCCGGCACCTCCTCCTCCCCTCTGCAGCCGGAAGGACGTCCGGCTGCGTTGCTAGGGGGAGGAGGACACTACCTTCCGGGTCCAGGGCAGCCTGGAGGAAGGTAAGCCAGGGGGAAGGGGGGTCGGCATCTGCGGCGGGGGTCGACGGTGTCGGCGGGTTGCGGCGGTCAGCGAAAAGAAGCCCATAGGCTTCTATAGGGTTTCGCCATCCAGAGATGGCGAAACCCTGGACGCCGAAAACGCTGCGGTAGGGTCTTAGTAAATATGAAAATGCGGTAAAACCCCCGTTTTCGGGGGTTTTACCGCATTTTTGCTTTAGTACATCCCGCCCGAAGTATGTAAATCAATAGTAATCCCCTTCAGGGGCCATAAGTACATATCAGATGCCCGGAGGTGAAACAGTGAAATGGTGCTCCCCCTCCTCACTTTCACCACCAACACACACAGCCACATATGCACACACACAAAAACATATTTGCACAGACACAGCCACATATACACACACTCACGTATGCACACACAACCACATATACACACTTACAACCACATATGTACACACACAATCACATATGCACACACACAACCACATGTACACATTAAGAGCCACATATGCACACTCATCAACACATATACACACTCACAGCCACATACGCACACACATAACCACATATACACACTTACAACCACATATGCACACACAACCACATATACACACTCACAGCCACATATGCACACACACCAACAAATACACACTCACAGCCACATATGTACACATACATAACCACATATGCACACACAGACACAAACACACAAATAACCACATATGTACACACACATAACCACATATACACAAACATAACCACATATACACACTCACAGTGACATATGCACACTCGCTGCCACATATGGACACACACATAACAACATATACACCCTCACTGCCAGATAGATATAGATATATATATATATATATATATATACACATAACCACATATGCACACACATCACAATTTTATTTATTTAGTACTTTTCAAGCTCAGAAGCACCTGGAGATCTGCACACACTGCATTCCCTCTTAATTATGGGCAAACAGCAAACAGTGAGGTGCCCCATGGCCAAGGGCTGCAGCACCTCTCCCAGTTGTGAGAGTGCGGGACACTTCTTTCCACATCCGCTGCCAGCCACTACACCCATTGCTCCTGGCCATGTCACTGTGCTAAAGCATACAGCACAAGACTGTGGCATTGCTGCTCCCAGAGCTCAGCTCACATACAGCAGAGAGGAAAGGTGGAGTTGTTTAGCTCAGCATGTGGGAGCCAGGCTGTAAGGGGAAGGGCGCTCTGCTTAACACTGCTGGCAAACCCCGACTCCCCTTATGGGGACTGAGAGAGCTGCTGCTCATTGCTCTCTGGTGCACATGCAGTGGTTGAAGTGACCAGAGGCAATGGAGAAGGTGCCCCCTTTAGAGCAGGAGCCTGGCAGCAACCAACTCCATTGTCTCCGGTACTTCTGCCATTGTATAGGTCTACACTTTATATATAAATGTATAATATATTATATAATACATAATTCAGAAAAAAACAGGCATATCTATGTGCTCTCTTTCTTAAATGGTTCTTGTAGTGTATTTCCAACTCAAACTCCACCAATTAATATTCATAATAAGAACTACAGTACAATAAAAAAGGAAAATAAACACTACATAGTGCACCTCAACTTTTTACAAAGATTTAATATAGATCACCAAATAATAATATCACTATTTAACCAAAATGCTCCTTTGTTATTAGGCACACCTCTCTTTGGTGGAAAACCAACAGCAATTCAGAGATGCTAGCTGCAGTAAGTTAAGAACACAATACAATCAACAGAATATTCTTTTGACCTTTAGACAGGCTTTTGGACCTTTAAGATTAAGAGTGAAAAACAAAGTTAATGTGGCAGTTCTGCAGGTAATGCAATCACCTTTTAACAGTGATAAATGTTATTCATTATACAACTTTCACCACTAATATGAACAAATCACTATGACCCAACAACCCCATATACAATATTATCCAAATAGTATATTATGTAAGTTGCCCTTGATAAATAACCCTCTTATTCCTCTAGAGGATCAAATTAAGCTATTGTTGCATAACATTCAGTCAAAGACAGATGAACTTTAGATATTATTAGAAATGGATTCAAGATAGAATTTCTTCAGTATGCAAAAGTAAATGTCTTTCCACAGCCAGGGCCTGTTTCTGAGTCAGACGCAGTTCCATATCGAGCCGTAAATAGCGAGGCTGACAAATCTTGGCTTGATCTTTCCTTGCATTAATTGGGCATTTCTGGGCAGGAACTGTGCGGCAACTCTCATGGGGACTTTTGCAGCTGTGTCTTGAAAAACTGGGTGGTGCTGCTTCTCTCTTGAAAACATACAGATACTGTACTTGGATTAGCCATATGGATACTTGCATTAGCATAAGGTAGTTATATTGGCTTCCTGTATTTATATCCACTTTGCATCTGGATCGTGATTAGGTTCCAGGTCTCCAGAAGACTCAACAGAGCTACAGGTTTCAACAAGTGTACAAGCCTTAAATACAGCATGAACAAGTGCCCTTCAGAGGAGCAAAGATTTCTATTCCAGACTATTACTTAAAAACATAAGGGGACTTTTTCCTTATTCTTGACCTAAGTTGAAGTAACACATTTGTTAATACTTGAAAATCTGGAACGGTCTCAGTGAATTCTGTTCTCAGAGCTATCAGCACAGGAGACTTTCTTATATCAATAGTTATTTAAAGGGCTTACTTTCCTGTCCCAGTTGCAGTTCTGCAAAGGAAGTTTCTTCGGTTTTAATCATTGGAAATCACTTCAATTTACCTGTCTGCCTTTCAGCCTGGTGAATCTTATAACCTTTAAAAAAAAACACTTGTAGCATTATTGGTCAAGATATGGCCATATTTGTATGACAGTTTTATATTGTAGATGTTGCAATACTAAGAAAGTACAGGTGATGATAATCTTCAGAAACTTGGCTGGATTGTCAACAGGATGAAGAGACAATTTGTTAACCTGCATCAAATACAGTTTCTAGATGTGCAAATAAATATCATGTTGTACATAACAAGGAAACTGTTAGTCAACAGGTGTCTCAAAATGCAGCACCTGACACATACATTTCATATTCCATATTGCACAGCAGTAAGGAAAGTACTTTAACTTAAATAGGATAAATGTTATCCTGTACCATAGGGCTAGTTTACTGGGCAATATTATATAGGTGTATACTGTAAGAACTGCTTAGTCCTTTGGCATCTGAAATAGCATCACTAGAACAGAATGTTAGACTATCAAAACTTTCAAGAAATTTCTCATCTGTTTACTCTGTGTAACTCCAGAATGGCTAGAATCACGTGCTAAAGCCTTGGGAACTTATGTCATTGCGTAGATACCACAAAGGACATGGTCATAGAAAGAAAATAAACTCCACTGAAATACTGTTCACTGGAAACAAGAGCAGCATAGATGGCAATTTATCAGTTTCAGCAAAAGTTACTGAAAAAACATCTCTGAGTATTCTTAGACAACAGAACATTGGTGTCTTTTATAATGAGCTTATCATGGTTGCATATGATGGTTGAGGTAGCAAAACTGATATCTTGGACAGAAAGAAACCTAGAGTTAATTTCAGCATACCATGCTCAAGGCAAGGAAACTTTTGTGACCTATTAACTAAGCCAGGGACACATTTTTCCATATGAAAGGGATAGTAGTGTGTGCATCATCAATTCCATTAAGTTTTCAAGTGGACTATATCTTCCCTACATTTTTTTCATCTGTTGCATGTTAAAATTATAAAGTGATAGCAATTCTTTCATTTTGGCCATTGGGTCTGTGGCTCCAAGTATTATCTGAGATGCAGATCTATCACTTTATGGCAGTGTTTTAAACCTAAATTTACAGCAACTGCATTTAGTGGAATGGAAATTGAGCAGGAATGGCTCAGATATAAACAAGTAATAAAGTCAGTAGTCAATACAGTCTTGAAAGTGTGGAAGATGTGCTTTATTTTTGTTGTTCTATACATAAAATAAATCCAACCAAAGCAACCATTACACGTGTTCTTGATTTTCCACAGGATGGACTCAGTCTTGCCTTTCCCACAAAAATTTCTTGGCTAAAATTGCCTCAAAACAAATGATCATATCAAAAAAAGCAGTGAAGAGAATTTGCCCCTCTATTTGTTTTGTTTTGCATTTCCATGGGTCCTCAATCTAGTGCTTAATGCCCTGAAGGAATTCACATTGAACCAATTGAAGATGTCTCTCTGCAAAGGTTAACACAGTTTTTAAATATTTTCAATAATATAGTGGTACTAAGTGGTACTTCAGTATTCATTTGATCCCGGTCTAGAATCCGAGTCTGGTTCCAGTCACTGGAAGCAACCCAGTGTCTAGTCTTCCAAGTTACTATAGTGACTTTCCAGGGTTGTCTGATTCTGTGTCCACTGACTATTCTGATGGATCCAAACAGGGCGGATCCTGACAATATCTATCTACACTGTTGCTGATATTAGGTTTTAGATACCATTTTGTAGATATACACTATTGTTAAAAATAAGTGTGATTTTTTTTTGTCATGGTATGTTACTTAGTGAATCATAGATGACATTCAGCCACTGCCAGCATTACTTTAGTATATATCTAAACTAATCAATATACAATGAAATATTTTAAATATTGGAATATGTGATAATTGATATTATTTTTCCAGCCTATGAAATATATCATTGCACAAAGAAAAACAATATTACACATATTATTATTACAGGTTGAGTATCCCATATCCAAATATTCCGAAATACGGACTTTTTTGAGTGAGAGTGAGATAGTGAAACATTTGTTTTTTGATGGCTCAATGTATAGAAACTTTGTTTAATACACAAAATTATTAAAAATATTGTATTAAATGACCTTCAGGCTGTGTGTATAAGGTGTATATGAAACATAAATGAATTGTGTGAATGTAGACACACTTTATTTAATGCACAAAGTTATAAAAAATATTGGCTAAAATGACCTTAAGCTGTGTGTATAAGGTGTATATGTAACATAAATGCATTCTGTGCTTAGATTTAGGTCCCATCACCATGATATCTCACTATGGTATACACTTATTCCAAAATACGGAAAAATCCGATATCTAAAATACCTCTGGTCCCAAGCATTTTGGATAAGGGATACTCAACCTGTATTATTATCAATACCAGATGTTTCAGTTATTTACATAGTAACATAGTAACTAAGGTTGAAAAAAGACAATTGTCCATCGAGTTCAACCTATTTGTGGTCTCCTATGCAGTCTTATTATAGGACTAGTAATTTTTATGTTAGGACTTGTTAAATTAACTATAATGCGTGCATACGCACCATAACCCTGAATATCTTTATCCAATAGGAATTTATCTAACCCATTCTTAAAGGTGTTGACTGAGTCCACAGTTACTACTCTCTCAGGCAGGGAATTTCAAACACGTATTGTCCTTACTGTGAAAAACCTTTTCGCCTCAATGTGCGGAAACTCCTCTCCTCTAACCTAAGCGAGTGACCATGTGTTCTCTATGCTGATCTTATAGAAAACAGGTCCCTCCCAAGCTCTGTGTATTGACCCCTTATATATTTGTAGATGTTGATCATGTCCCCTCTTAGGGGGTCATTCTGAGTTGTTTGTTGCAAAATGCGCATGTGCAAGGCACGCAGGGCGCATGCACTTAGTTATTTTACTAAAAACTTAGTAGATTTACTGTGGATCCTGCGGCGCTTTTCAGTTGCTCTGCTAATCGTTGCGTGATTGACATGAAAGGGGCGTTTCTGGGTGGTAACTGAGCGTTTTCCGGGAGTGTGCTAAAAAATGCAGGCGTGTCAGGGAAAAATGCGGGAGTGTCTGGAGAAACGGGGGAGTGGCTGGCTGAACGCAGGGCATGTTTGTGACGTCAAACCAGGAACTGAACGGACTGAGCTGATCGCAATCTGTGAGTAGGTTTGGAGCTACTCAGAAACTGCAGAGAATTATTTATTAGCAGTTCTGCTAATCTTTTGTTTGCAATTCTGCTAAGCTAAGATACACTTCCAGAGGGCGGCGGCCTAGAGTGTGCAATGCTGCTAAAAGCAGCTAGCGAGCGAACAACTCGGAATGACCCCCTTAGTCTCCTCTTTTCCAATGTAAACATGCCTAGCCTTGCAAGCCTTTCCTCGTATTCCAGCATCTCCATGCCCTTGATTAGTTTGGTCGCCCACCTCTGAACCTTGTCTAGCTCCAGGATATCCTTTTTGTAATATGGTGCCCAAAATTGCACACAATATTCAAGATGTGGCCTCACTAGTGATGTATATAATGGGAGTATAATACTCTCGTCCCTTGCATGCTAATATCTTATTAGCCTTCTTTGCTGCACTCCTACTTTGGGTACTGCTGCTTAATTTGTTATCTATGTGAACCCCTAAGTTTTTTTCCAGTACAGAATCCCCTAATATTACCCCATTTAGTATGTAGGTGTAATTATTGGTCTTGCCCCCACAGTGCATTACCTTACACTTGTCTGTGTTGAATCTCATTCTCCATTTTGCTGCCCATGCTTCCAGTTTAGTTTAGTCGTTCTGAAGAGACTCAGCATTCCCCTCCGTATTTATAACCTTACACAATTTAGTATCATCTGCAACAATTGACACCATGCTCTCTAGACCTACGGTTAGGTCATTGATGAAAATGTTGAACAAAAGTGGTCCAAGTACATACCCTTATGGCACACCACATAGTACTTTGGTCCAATTTGAAAATGATCCATTGACCACAACGCGCTGCTCCCTATTATCTAACCAATTACTGACCTAAGTGCATATTGTGCTCCCTAGCCCTATTTCTTGTAGCTTATAGATAAGACGCATGTGTGGTACAGTGTCGAAAGCTTTGTCAAAGTCTAAAAAGATTATATCCACCTCCTTACCCTGATCCAGGTTCGCACTTACTGTTTCATAAAAGCCAAGTAAGTTGGTCTGACATGATCTGTCCTTCACAAATCCATGTTGGTTCCTTTTAATTACCTTATTTGCTTCAAGGAACTTTTGAATACTGTCCCTTAGAATACCTTCCAATACTTTCCCCACTATAGATGTAAGACTAACTGGTCTATAATTACCTGGTTCAGCTTTGCTCCCCTTTTTAAATATCGACACTACCTCCACTATACACCAGTCCTTGGGAACCATACCCGATTTAACCGAATCCATGAAGATCAAAAATAGAGGTCTTGCTAGTTCAGCGTGCAGCTCCATAAGAACCCTCAGGTGAATTCCAGGTGACTTATTAATCTTTAACTTTTTTAATCGGTCACAGACTACCTCCTTACTCAAATAAGCATTTTGCAGTAGGACATTATCTTTGTTGAGATTTTGGGTTAGACCCAGCATTTGGTCCTCTCTGGTAAATACTGTTGAAAAAAACTTGTTTAGTTTGTTTGCTATGTCATTATCATTTTTGATTAAGACTCCCCTCTTGTCCTTTAAAGGGCCTATACTCTCCTTCTTTAGTCTCTTACTGTTGATGTACTTAAAAAAAATTTGGGGATTCGCTTTGCTTTCCTTTGCTACTAGTATTTCAGTTTCTACTTTAGCCGCTCTTATACCTTGTTTGCATATTTTGTTACAGTCCTTATAGTGTTGAAATGACTCTGCATCCCCCTCAGATTTGTATTTTTTAAATGCTCGACTTTTTTTGTCCATTAATTCCTTTATATTTTTGTTAAACCACATTGGTTTGGGATTTTTATTCCTTTTCTTGCTGCTGGTGGGAATAAATTTACGAATATTATTAATTAGCAGTGATTTTAATACATCCCATTTCTCTGTAGTATTTTTTCCTTGAAACAGAATTTCCCATTCAATGTCCCAAAACGCTTCCTTCATCATGTCAAAGTTGGCTTTGCTAAAGTTTAGAGTCCTAGTTGAGCCAGTATAGGACTGCTTATGAAAACTGATATTGAATGTGACCATATTGTGGTCGCTGTTACCTTATGGGCTCTCCTACTACAATATTTTATACCAATTCCCCATTGTTAGTTAATACCAGGTCTAAGATAACATTGTACCTAGTTAGTTCCTTTATTAATTGAACTAAGTAATATGTTTAAAAACATATTGCCCCTAGCAGTATTACATGAATTGATTGTCTCCTACTCCTGCTGCTCTTTCAGTTTGGTTCAGTAACAATTTCTCATCAGACACATTAATACCAGGTGGCTTGTAGCAAAACCCCATTTAAACTTATTATTTCAAGAGCTTAATAAATGTTTTAATGTTATATATGATTTCATTGTTACTAAGTTTATGTTTTAACTTTTCAGGAGACAGTTTTATTCTTTTTAAAAAGTGGACTTTGCACTGTTTAGTTTTGTCTTTTAGTTCTCATTTGGTTAATCATTGAGATCTTTACAAAAAGCTTTCAAAATTGACCACTGTGTACAATACAAAAGCAGATCCCTCTAAATTGTCACAGAAAATCCCGATGACATCACCATCACTAGGCATTAGCTCCTGCCAGCTAGACCGTGTAACATGTATGGTGTAGCTAAATGAGCAGCAGCTCAAAAGCATAAAAATGGGACAGGTCATAAACATGTAAACCTTTTCCTTTCTTGTAGAGTTATATGTCAAATTAACTGATTAAATCACCAAATTGCACCAATTTAAAAGGCCATTTAGCTTTGTGCATTGAAATGGATACTGTATGACACCTATGGAGCCTACACCACATCCTGGTACACTAAAAAGTCTACTGAAGTCAATAATGAGTTAGACAGTTTCAGTTTGGTCATATTGGTCGGCTGTCATTACGTGTGGATTTTACAAAACGTAAAATTATTTTAGTTGGCTGACAAATTTAATTGATGAAGTTGAGTTTGAGTTTCTAAAATCCTTGGCCCGCAAATGCTTCTGATAAGATTGAAAGTAATATTTCACTCACTAGTGGTGAAATTACAAACAACTACAGTGGCCTTAATAACACTAGAGTGTCAACAATGTTTACCAATTATTCCAACCGCATTGGAAAATATTATTTTAGAGTTATCTATTGGGTCTGCAAACTGTACTGGACATGACATAATAAGTTACTATTTAGCCATGGATATATGTTTCCAATAGAAGCACATCATGCATATATATGTTACAATGTCTTTTCAACCTTTACCTAGGGTCCGTGAACTATGCGAGGGATACTAATAATCACATTTAAAATAACCTATTAGGTCCGCAAATTGTACTGGACATGGCATGAGAAATTAGTATTTAGCCATAGCCAGGATAAATGTCTCCAATAGAAGTACACTATGCGCATATATATTTTACAATGTCTTTTCAAACTTCACCCAGGGTCTGTGAACTGTGCGAGGGAGAGTAATAATTATATTTTAAATAAATGTAACACTGTCAGATATCTCGCTAATGAATACCATTGATATCAACTCCCTGGTAGCAAAGGTCTCAGTTAGAAATTAAGTATCGAATGTGATTAACCTGTTATCCTGGATGAATGGTGAACAGAATTCACCAATTAAAACTATATTCTCCAATTATTGGTCTGTTGACGATTTTTTGGAATGAGAGGAGAACTAATATGTTGCTTCTAGCTGGGGGAAAGGGGGTCTTTTTCAGGAGAAAAATAATTGATTGATGTAACTGTTATCCCTTGATCTGTAAACGGTTTTAGTAACCATAACAAGTGTTTAATTGATGTTATACTGCAAATTATTTCACTAATAGGTATTATTTATATCAGCTCTTTTTGAAGCAATGGTCTCACACTGAATTAAAGCTCTGAAATTATTTAACTCGTTATCAGGTAATGGTGAACATAGTTCATCAATTTAAATTGTGTTCTTAATTATTGGTCTATCATTCACTTAAGGGATTATATGAGAATGAATATATTGCTCGTATCCTGGGAAAGTCTCTCTTGGTAAAATTAAGAATTTATATGTGATAGATGCAATTATTATCCTCATGATCTGCATACTGCTCTTTAAACTATATTTATTGTGCTTAATTGACAAATTACGCCTTAATCACTGAGACTGCTATATGTATAGACCGGTTTCACAGGTCTGTGCAATACCGATGTGAACAAGCTTTAGTGAAACGTACGTCATCGGCATACCAGACGTACACGGTTTCCGGGGGCGTGGACTCCTCAGCCCGACCCGGCGTCTGGTCACACGAGCGGTTTCCAGTATCTGTCTGCAAACACAGGAATGGTAGAATATACGTGTCTCCTTATTTCAGAGCGGCTCTCTCATCCAGAATAGTTCCCTTGCGTTCCCTGCACTGTGGCGACATAACAGGGAAACAGGGGCTCTTTTTCGGGACAGCAGAAGCAACTCGCACTTCTTTCTTCCATCCCGGCATCAGATATACCCCGAACTCTCATCGTTCTCATTCACTGCATCTTTTTGCACATGAGACGACAGCAGAAAGGGGAATCAGTCTGTCATTGTCGGGCAGTGCTGTCTTTCTATCCCACCGTTTTTTGACACAGATGACCCACATGAATTTGCAATTTATTGATTTCTAGCATACAACATTGTTAGACGATATATCATTATTGTCGTTTCATGCTTAAAACTGCTATATGTGGGCACTGAAAATTAGGCAGTTGTCGACCTGATGGTCTTCGTCTGTATATCATGTTATAATGGTTGATAGAATAATTATGGGACTACGATCATGATGCCATGTATATTATGAACTGATTTTTATGTGTAAACGGTATTAGAATATCAATACTGTATGAAGATCATTCCGTTCTATGCCCTTTATTATATTAATTGTTGAATGCTTGAAAAAGGGACATATATACGAATATGAAGTTATGATCCAGATTATTACTAATTCCTTGATGCACCAATTAGTGATTCTAATTACCATATAAATTCTAAGTGTGCATCTACACCAATCCTGTCCTTTCGGAGGACCATTATTGCCTCTCAGCAGAAGGGAAACTCTACAGCAGCTTTAATAGTTACCGCCTATTGGGTATATGCCCTTAGAATGAGATTCATTATTTATTGAGAGAAATCTCCTCAACAATTTTTGGCTACCCAAATTAATGAATTATTACAATAATATTTTCACCTTTTGTTTCACATCTTTATAATCACATTATATCGGCAGTAACCTTGGATGGGTTACTTCTGCTATATATTTGATGATTAATTGTTTATATCATTCAAATAATTTTTATATATTCATAAATTGTGTTTTTTTGTTACATTAGCAGATACGTGGTTATATCATAAATTTATCCACTGTGAAATTTCATTTATTCACAGGATATATTATATTATATATAAAAATATATACCACGTAAAAGCCATGTCATGACCTGGAGTCATTAATAAGACCAATTTTGATTAACCTATTCTTGATTGTATATCTTATTGACCTTTATATTAATTAATTGTAATAAATGTTAAGTTTTAATTTTATAAATTTTCTCATATATATTTAAAAGAGTGCGCCACCAAGTAAGCCTTCTTTGGGTCAACGACCATTCTATGGTCGTTCTCTCATTTGTGTCCTTCTGAAGTTGAGTTTGTACAATTTAAATTGAATTGATCACGCTAATTGAAAGTACTTTGTAATCAAATAACCAAGCTTATGCATGAGTGACTATTTGAATAAAAATTGTATATTTTTGGGATAATAACTGTACCAGTTAGGGATCAGTCCATGTTACAGTGAAGATTCTAGAAAAAAATAATCTATTGAATTTGCTAAAGAATTTAAAAGAATTATTGTTAACACTAAAATAATTGCAGCACTTATCACTGCTCATTCACAGGAGAAAATTACCACTTGCTTTAGGATTTGCAGATATTGCTGTATCTACTTCTTTAAAAGATGCTTGATTTAAATGCAAATTACAAGCTGTAATACTATCACTATAAATCTGTATGGCAGAAATATACATGATTTCCGCAAACTGAAATATTTAGAACCTTAGCTGAGAACAAATGGCTCCTTGGGTTGCCATGTTATTTGCAATAGTATCTTTACTGCCTAATCTTTACTTTTTAAGATTTGTGATAGAATAAGAGAAGTGTTCATTAGTGGTGAAAAAATGCTGATTGTACTTTTCAGCTAATGATGTTGCAGCCTGGCCCGGCCATTAGCACTGATTGGCCTAAGTTAAATGTGTTGCTTATTACAGACTTAACTCATTATTGTTTAGCATTCAATAGTCATACTGTAAAGTAAGGGAAATAAATGAGTGTTTGAAATAATGCTTATTTACTGTGTGACAACAAAACCGTGGAGGTGCTTTATAAAGCTTATTGCATCCCCTCTGCAATGCCAACCAGCTTTTTACCAGCTGTGATTCTTGGTTTGTACAATTGCAGCTTACAGAAC
This sequence comes from Pseudophryne corroboree, assembly GCF_028390025.1. NCBI lineage: Eukaryota > Metazoa > Chordata > Amphibia > Anura > Myobatrachidae > Pseudophryne > Pseudophryne corroboree. The sequence goes on from NC_086449.1 coordinate 460,483,768, forward strand.
AAGATGGCTAGATCCCTAGAAGACTGAAATGTGGACAGACATAGTAGGGGATGGGGGATAAACAGGGTGAGGCCATATGCTAAATATATGCAGTAGTACAGAAATCTTATCGCAGAGTAAAATTGTTGAAATGAGATAAGATCTGAAGACTTTTGGGGCATTCCAGTCATGCTCTTCTGAGTACTGGTGGTTTTCTAACTTTGTCCTATGTTTTTAATGGAATCCATGCACTTTTATGTTGCACTTTGGATAGGAAGCCTATTTTTTACACACACTCTAAACAATGAACATGAAGTTTCATATACAAGAAGTTACCACATGTACAGTAAGAAAGACAATACTGATTGACTCTCATTCTCCTGCAACAGCTTAATCATAAACAAAATATTTGAGCTGCTCATATGCCAGTAGTATACTCCAGAGCGTTGACTAGAAAAATGATAAGAAAAACATAAAGAAGATATAATAAATTTCTTCTTTGTATTATTGTACTCATTTTTCTAGTGAAAACTCTGGAGTATACTGGCATATGACAGGTGAGGCACCTGCCTATCTTGTATGCACATCTCTGATCAAATCTCACCAAATTTCTATCAGTATATATAGCTGTACAAGTGTACAATGCCCATATGAACCTCTCCGGTTTATAATGTATACAGTATGTGTGCATAAATCTAGCTCAGATTCTAGTCAGTGCCTCACCAGCCATTTACCTCAGCACACATCCCTGGAGAAATGTATTTGTTTTATTTAAAGGGGTAATACTAAAGTAGCACTGGTTTAGACTTTGCTGTGCTGATTACACTTCTGCATAGTGCACCTCTAGATATTTCTCCACCTTTCAGTACGATGAGGCACACTAACTTGTTGACTGACACTAGGAACTGAGAGCCAAGGGTCCTTGTCAATCAGAAACAAGCCTATTGTGTCTGTCCTCAGTATTTGAAGTTTTGTTGATAGCTGGCTTGTCTCTAGCAATTAAAACATATATTGAATATTCTGCTTCTGTCAGTTGAGTTGAGCCCATGCTTGAAATGTCTGACAGCCTTTTCTGTCAGCCCAACATAGGAAGGATACTTACTTAGGGTGAACAGCCAGTCAGAGCAGGGGGGGTGATCTGCTCCTACCTGATGTCTGGCTGGCTCACTACTAACATCCACAACCCTCTCCTTTAAATTTGACCTTTGTCCTATGCTGATTTATTGCATTATTTCCTACTCTTCCCTCCCCTCTTGCTCCTACCACTTCCTGCCCTCCTGTTTTACATTGCTTTCTTTCCTTTCATGCTTCCTTATCATCTCTTGTTTTTCAGGCTACATCGTAGTTGCAAAGCTGCTCTGAGCAGTTTTGCATTATGATCCTTAGCAATACAAATGTAAGAGGAGGTGTCTACCACCTCGTTCCTACATTTGCAATTGCTAAAAACTGTGATGCTATCACAGTTCGGGATGAACATCATGACCCTGTTATAGGGCAATGTAATCTGGGATTTCTGCCTACCATTCTTGAGCAGTGGGAGACTGCATTGATCTATAAGTCTCCCTCAGAATCTGAAAGGGTAGGCAACCTTGCCATATTCCCAATGTCAAGAATATTAAAATAAAAATATAATAATAATAATAATAATAATAATAATAATAATTGTATTCATATAAATAAGCATAAAGATATACCTAAACTATAATACTCAGTACACACCAACACATTGCTAGTTGCTCTTTTGTTGTTGTTGGAGCAGAACATGTATTGAACACACAATGTACAAGTAAAAATGACAGTGTATGATACTGTGCAGTGCAAAAATTTTGTATCCATGCCAGTGGCATTTTAAGAGAGGAGGGGACCCGTATTCAGCGTCCATTACTGGCCCCCTCCTCTCCGGCAGCTAGTAGACTCTGGTTTTAAGCCAGAGCCTACTGCGCATGCGCTGGTCTCTGGGAACATGGCAACCGCTCCTTGATCCTGGGGACACCTCCAGTGTGCATGTGCAAATCACTCGGAAATGGTCGGGGTGCCCGTTTTTCAAGTGATTTTTGCCCACACTGCAGAACCGCCACCATGGTATTCCAGAGGGGTAAGTATATTCTATGGGTGCAGTGTGTGCAGTGTGGGCCCCCCAGACCTAGAGGCCCATGTGCACCGCACATGCGGCACCCATTATTGAAACGCCTATGAGCCATGCTCTAATCTGTTGTAGATACTGTATGAAAAAAAGAAAAAAAAATCATCTATGCTATTAAATAAAAAAATAAAACATTTGTGTATTGATATTATTGAATAATAAAAATATAGCAGCTAGTTCCAAATGGTGAATTAGTGACAAAATTCAACCAGGTATAGAATAAAAACAGAAATGGAATGTTTTAGAGATGTGCACTGCCCCGTGTTATGATTTTGGTTGTAATTCATCAACGTGTTTTCTGTTTTGGATTCAGTTTTGGTAAAACCACTCTCAAGTGTTTTGGTTTGGATATGTTTATTGGTTCAGTAAAAAAAAAATAAAAAAAATCAATAAATACATTTATAATCATTCATAAAAAAATCGATAAAAACAACTGAAATTATGTAACTTTTGCAATCCAAAACCTGAAATTCAGATTTAATTCCAAACTGCGGGAAGATCCGAACCGGGACTCGGTTCGGATCGGATCTTCTCGAAAGATCCGGACTGGGGTTTGGTTTGGTTCAGATGCTCAAAATTTCGGTGGATTCAGATTTCTGGAGAACCGAACCACACATCTATAATAATAATATGAAAAAGGATTTATTATCTATAATAAAATATCAGATATATCAAATTATACAAATAAAGCATCACCAAAAAAACCCTTCCATATACGATTTAGTGCTTTGAAAGTTCATCTTGCTTAGCAGTGTGGTAAGAGACACCACAGTGCTAAGCACTAAGAGAGACTCACATATCAGATAGCCACCGGTCTCTTGCCAGATTTGAAATACTGTACTTGCTTTAGCCGGAGGATGTGGTAATTTATACAGCTTCTCTTGCATGCTGGTTTGATAGTGCTTTGGGACTTGTAGCTCCATGTCTAAGCATTTATCTTCTGGTATTTTTTTTTTTTTTTAAAAGCAAAATACTATATTTTTTTATGGTAATGCTATATTTGTATAGTTTGGAATATCTGATATTTTATTATAGATATTTAATCCTTTTTCATAATATTATTATTATTATAGATGTGTGGTTCGGTTCTCCAGAAATCTGAATCCACCCAAATTTTGTGGCACGGAACCAAACAAAAACCCAGTCCGGCTCTCCAGAGAGATTGTTATTTATATTATTATAAATGTGTCTTGAATCTCATTTCTCTACCAGTGGTTCACATATTTTGTATTAGCACTGTTCCAAAATCCATTTATTTTATATAGATATGTCTCCCTACAGAGATTAGACATAAGACAGACAATATAGGTGCACCAGTGCAAATCCAAGACATTTTTCACTACTTAGCCAAGCTTTCCTGCAACCCTCAGTGCAAAGTAAACATGCATGTGATCTTATTGCTGGGAGCCATTAGAGTTGGGGGCTAGCCTGGACAATACAAGGGCACAGCTATGAATCTAACTCAAGCGTCAGGTTCATGGTGTGATAAGGCAAGACACAGGCAAACTGGCAGAATTTTTGGCACAATAATTATCATAGTGTTGGATTGATTGCTTCATGTGACAAATTCTTTTATGCATTTTGTTAAATATGTTTTATATAGTTTTCGCTAAGATTTGAAGGAGTTCTAGAATACTTGGGCAAAAGCCTAAACAATTTGATATATATATATATATATATAGAGAAAAATAACGAGGCGGCACTCGGAGACTTGCAAAAACTTCAAACGTGTATTAAGGTGCTGTCAACGTTTCGGGGACCACCTCCCCTTCGTCAGGATAACTAGAACAATGTGCAAAACAATCTTATATAGCATTAGACTTACCCCCCTTCACCTGCTCCCACTCACGCGTGCTCCTCTGGCCACGTCACTCGGGCTTCCCGTCCGGCGTCACCGCTCGTTTCGGCGGAACCGGAAGTGACGTCGCGGCTCCCTCCTGCGTGGCCATGGAGACGCTGTAATCAAAACAACATATGTGTAAAGCACTTGTGCCTATTTGCAAAAAACATCAATTAAATACATCGTAATTAAACAATGTGTGTCATAATACTCTTGAAGGCCAGCTTAGCCAATGTGCAAAAAACAATTGTAAGTGAATAAAAACAATTATGCGTATAGCAATATTAGATCATGAAACTATGTGTTTACATGTGACATGATGAATCAAACCCACATAGTTATCTTATGAAAACAATCTGTACAAGCAACACAGCTCCTGACCAGAAAGACTGAACCACTTCAAGAAATCTAAATATGCGTAAACCATGGAGTCTGTAGACCCCCTAAAAGGATATATCCAAATCTCATGTACCTGTGACACTTACCACTAGCTCAGATGTTATAACCCCTTCAACAATGGGCTATACCAGCATTGAATGGAGGATCGGGCTATCTGAACTACTCACCACTACCCCAACATGCTCTCTTTGTTCACAAAAAGTTAATGAGGCCTAAACTGTCATTAAGCCCTCCCGGTTTAAGGGTATTGAGTCTATGTATCCACATAGACTCAAGTTGAAGGAGTTTTTTACCCCTATTGCCCCCACGAGGTGATTCAGGGACATGATCTATTATCCGGTGTTTAAACGTGGCCATACTGTGTCTATGTTCTAAAAAGTGCTTAGCTACTGGCTGTTCCCCATTACCAGATGCCAATGCGTTCCTGATGGCAAGCCTGTGTTGGGCCATCCTCACCTTGAATTGGCACTCTGTTTTTCCGATGTAGTAACGACCACATGGACATATGATGGCGTATATTACGTATTTAGAGGTGCAGGTGAGGGGCCATCTGATGTTGAATTTTTTCCCGGAAAATGGGTGTGAAATACTGTCACCAGGGGACATGTGAGTGCACGTAGTGCACCCTGTACACTTAAAACAACCATTTCTACGGGTCAAGAAATGTTTTGGGGGAGGAGTCTTAAACCTGGCCATATCGGTCTTGACTACCATATCTCTTATGTTACGGCCTCTGGTATAACTGGGCATTATCCTCTTATCATGAAATATTTTTAGCTCAGGGTCTGTGGACACTATGGGCCACAGTTGTCGCAGCTTTCTAGAATTTTGTTCGCTGTTTACGTTAAATTCTTTAACCCACGGGATAATTCTAGACATGTCTCGTGCCTGAGTGGGCTTTAATAACTCCTCCCTATTTTTGGCTACCGCCCTCTGTCTGGCCGTGCGGAGGAGGTCTTGGGGATAACCTCTTTTGACAAACCTCTGCTCCATTTCCTCCAGCTGCGCATCTCTGACTACTTTGTCACTGTTCACCCTACACACCCGCAGGAATTGGGAAAATGGTAAACCCTGTACCGTCGATCTAGGGTGAAAACTTTCAAACCTCAAGATAGTATTCCGATCAGACGGTTTTTTATAAAGACTCGTCTCCACCTTTCCTGCTCTGAGATTCAGTTGAATGTCTAGAAAACATATCTCAGTGCTGTTGTGATTCATGGTTAGTTTCACGGGGCTGTCTGTTGAATTGTGCGTAGTCACAAGATCAACCAGATCTTGCGCATCACCTCTCCAAAATAATAACAAATCGTCTATATATCTGTAGTAAACAAATAACCTTTGGGCTATTAAAGGATCAGCAAAAAATAGCGCCCGCTCCACGTCCCACATATATGCATTGGCGAACGAGGGCGCCACGGCTGACCCCATGGCACACCCCGTTCGCTGTCTGTAGTAGATGCCGTCAAACATAAAAAAATTATGTGATAGGGTGAACCGTAATAATGAAATAAAGAAATCTATGTCAGGGCCAACATAGGCACTGTTGCCAGTGATCAACTGTCTCACTGCCTGTAACCCCTGCTCGTGTGGGATACACGTGTACTGGCTTGTGACATCTATCGTAGCCAGGATGACGTCATCCGGGACTTGATTAATCTGTAACAGCCTCTGCAATAGCATACTTGAATCTTTCAAGTGGGTAAATGTACCCTGTATGCACGGCTGTAAATATGCATCGAGGTATATTGCTAAAGGCTCACACAGGGAGCCCCGGGCAGATATGATGGGTCTCCCCGGGGGCCTCTGTGCGTCCTTGTGTACCTTAGGGATGGTATAAAACAGGGGAATGACAGGCCACTCGGAGGATAACTTATGTACAATATTAGAATTAATGATGCCCTCCTCTCTAGCTTTCTGTAGTAACTGATTCAGTTCGGCCTGATACAGCCTGGTGGGGTCATTAGATAACATACAGTACGTGTCCCCATCAGACAGCAACCGCTGACACTCCTGTGTGTAGTCCGTGACCTCCTGCACCACAATGGCTCCCCCCTTGTCCGCACTGCGAATCACGATGTCAGTCCGTTTACCCAGTGCCTTGAGTGCTTGTCTTTCATCATATAGCAAATTGTGATATTGCTTGCCCCGCTTATCACTATCCGGACTATCTAGCATGCGGTGGAAGGTCTTAAGGGACGCACTATTGGATACTGGGTCGAACCGGGACTTTGGGCCTAGCCTCTGGACCCTGGCAGGCAGTGGGGTGTCAGTGGTAACTGCAGGCATCTTATGGTAATAGTCTTTTAATTTCAGTGTGCGGTGCAACCTGAAGGTGTCTACTTTCATTTTAAATTCATCACCATAATTGGTAGGGACAAATGACAGTCCTTTGTTAAGCACCCTTACCTCAGCTGGGGCAAGGGGAGTCCTGGACAGATTGAAAATCAGTGCTTCTTTGTCCTCACTGGTTTGGATTTTTTGTCTTTGGTTTTGTCGGCCCCTCCGCGTGCCCCTGGGCCTTTTCCCGGAGCTGCTATCCCAGCCCGGGTGCGAACCCCTAAAGGGGCCTCCTGATGTGGCGTGGTTGAGGAACTGTTATGCGTGTCGTCAGAATCGCTTGCTGACGTGCGTCCATGTTTGCCACCGTCTCTATGTTTGCGCATCCGGAACGGGCCTGCCCCTCTGTTGGAATGAGAGGCGCTGCCAAGCCAGGTGTATACCCTGTGATGGGCATAATCCAACTGAACTTTATTCAGTTTCTCCTTTTTAAATTTGAGTAAGTTGGATTTATATTGTTCCACCTGCTCTTGTAATTTGGTTGTCCATCCCTTGGACTGTTCAGCTGAGAGTAGATCAATGTGCTCAGTTTCAAACTTGGTAATGAGGTCCCTGGTGATGCCGTGTTCTTTGGTTGACTCCTCGATAACAAGCAACATTAGATCCATGGAGCACTTGTTCAATACTGACACCCATTTTTTGCAGAACTCCATGTTGTATCGTCCGATGGTGGGTATGTTGTGCACCCTGAAGCCACGGGGCAGCTGCTTTGCCCTATAGTAGTCAGATAGCGTACGGCTGTGAAACAGGTAGTCAAGTTCACGTTTTTTAAGTCGCAGTAAATCTCTATAAGCCTCCTCGTTGGTAGTGATGGTAGCTTCAGAAAACACAGGATCTTTGTGTAGAATCTGCTCAGCCTCAATGTCTGAAAAGCTGAGAGTGTCGTATGTGTCACAGTGTAGCAAAAACAAAGTAAAATCAACCTGGTCAGCAGCTGCCGCCGCCATAGTGCGTGTTGACGAAAAGCAAGTGCTTCAATAGTGCAGAATATTAAAATAGACTTGTGCCAGTACAAGAAAAAGATATGTGCAACTATGCAATAAAATAAAGTGCTCTGGTGCTGTGAAAAGAAAGTCCTGGAGGGTGGTGAGTCACTAGCGTAAACAATGCTGGGTGCCTTGAGGAAAGATCCCGTGTGCCTGCACGGCACGCCCGGGTCCACTTACAAATACCAATTAACTCCGGCACTCCAGACGTCCCTTGGGACCTACTTGCTGCGGTGCCTTCCTCCGGGGGGTCACCCCAATGCACAACAATCTTTCATAAGATAACTATGTGGGTTTGATTCATCATGTCACATGTAAACACATAGTTTCATGATCTAATATTGCTATACGCATAATTGTTTTTATTCACTTACAATTGTTTTTTGCACATTGGCTAAGCTGGCCTTCAAGAGTATTATGACACACATGGTTTAATTACGATGTATTTAATTGATGTTTTTTGCAAATAGGCACAAGTGCTTTACACATATGTTGTTTTGATTACAGCGTCTCCATGGCCACGCAGGAGGGAGCCGCGACGTCACTTCCGGTTCCGCCGAAACGAGCGGTGACGCCGGACGGGAAGCCCGAGTGACGTGGCCAGAGGAGCACGCGTGAGTGGGAGCAGGTGAAGGGGGGTAAGTCTAATGCTATATAAGATTGTTTTGCACATTGTTCTAGTTATCCTGACGAAGGGGAGGTGGTCCCCAAAACGTTGACAGCACCTTAATACACGTTTGAAGTTTTTGCAAGTCTCCGAGTGCCGCCTCGTTATTTTTCTCTGTGCATTGGGGTGACCCCCCGGAGGAAGGCACCGCAGCAAGTAGGTCCCAAGGGATGTCTGGAGTGCCGGAGTTAATTGGTATTTGTAAGTGGACCCGGGCGTGCCGTGCAGGCACACGGGATCTTTCCTCAAGGCACCCAGCATTGTTTACGCTAGTGACTCACCACCCTCCAGGACTTTCTTTTCACAGCACCAGAGCACTTTATTTTATTGCATAGTTGCACATATCTTTTGCTTGTACTGGCACAAGTCTATTTTAATATTCTGCACTATTGAAGCACTTGCTTTTCGTCAACACGCACTATGGCGGCGGCAGCTGCTGACCAGGTTGATTTTACTTTGTTTTTGCTACACTGTGACACATACGACACTCTCAGCTTTTCAGACATTGAGGCTGAGCAGATTCTACACAAAGATCCTGTGTTTTCTGAAGCTACCATCACTACCAACGAGGAGGCTTATAGAGATTTACTGCGACTTAAAAAACGTGAACTTGACTACCTGTTTCACAGCCGTACGCTATCTGACTACTATAGGGCAAAGCAGCTGCCCCGTGGCTTCAGGGTGCACAACATACCCACCATCGGACGATACAACATGGAGTTCTGCAAAAAATGGGTGTCAGTATTGAACAAGTGCTCCATGGATCTAATGTTGCTTGTTATCGAGGAGTCAACCAAAGAACACGGCATCACCAGGGACCTCATTACCAAGTTTGAAACTGAGCACATTGATCTACTCTCAGCTGAACAGTCCAAGGGATGGACAACCAAATTACAAGAGCAGGTGGAACAATATAAATCCAACTTACTCAAATTTAAAAAGGAGAAACTGAATAAAGTTCAGTTGGATTATGCCCATCACAGGGTATACACCTGGCTTGGCAGCGCCTCTCATTCCAACAGAGGGGCAGGCCCGTTCCGGATGCGCAAACATAGAGACGGTGGCAAACATGGACGCACGTCAGCAAGCGATTCTGACGACACGCATAACAGTTCCTCAACCACGCCACATCGGGAGGCCCCTTTAGGGGTTCGCACCCGGGCTGGGATAGCAGCTCCGGGAAAAGGCCCAGGGGCACGCGGAGGGGCCGACAAAACCAAAGACAAAAAATCCAAACCAGTGAGGACAAAGAAGCACTGATTTTCAATCTGTCCAGGACTCCACTTGCCCCAGCTGAGGTAAGGGTGCTTAACAAAGGACTGTCATTTGTCCCTACCAATTATGGTGATGAATTTAAAATGAAAGTAGACACCTTCAGGTTGCACCGCACACTGAAATTAAAAGACTATTACCATAAGATGCCTGCAGTTACCACTGACACCCCACTGCCTGCCAGGGTCCAGAGACTAGGCCCAAAGTCCCGGTTCGACCCAGTATCCAATAGTGCGTCCCTTAAGACCTTCCACCGCATGCTAGATAGTCCGGATAGTGATAAGCGGGGCAAGCAATATCACAATTTGCTATATGATGAAAGACAAGCACTCAAGGCACTGGGTAAACGGACTGACATCGTGATTCGCAGTGCGGACAAGGGGGGAGCCATTGTGGTGCAGGAGGTCACGGACTACACACAGGAGTGTCAGTGGTTGCTGTCTGATGGGGACATGTACTGTATGTTATCTAATGACCCCACCAGGCTGTATCAGGCCGAACTGAATCAGTTACTACAGAAAGCTAGAGAGGAGGGCATCATTAATTCTAATATTGTACATAAGTTATCCTCCGAGTGGCCTGTCATTCCCCTGTTTTATACCATCCCTAAGGTACACAAGGACGCACAGAGGCCCCCGGGGAGACCCATCATATCTGCCCGGGGCTCCCTGTGTGAGCCTTTAGCAATATACCTCGATGCATATTTACAGCCGTGCATACAGGGTACATTTACCCACTTGAAAGATTCAAGTATGCTATTGCAGAGGCTGTTACAGATTAATCAAGTCCCGGATGACGTCATCCTGGCTACGATAGATGTCACAAGCCTGTACACGTGTATCCCACACGAGCAGGGGTTACAGGCAGTGAGACAGTTGATCACTGGCAACAGTGCCTATGTTGGCCCTGACATAGATTTCTTTATTTCATTATTACGGTTCACCCTATCACATAATTTTTTTATGTTTGACGGCATCTACTACAGACAGCGAACGGGGTGTGCCATGGGGTCAGCCGTGGCGCCCTCGTTCGCCAATGCATATATGTGGGACGTGGAGCGGGCGCTATTTTTTGCTGATCCTTTAATAGCCCAAAGGTTATTTGTTTACTACAGATATATAGACGATTTGTTATTATTTTGGAGAGGTGATGCGCAAGATCTGGTTGATCTTGTGACTACGCACAATTCAACAGACAGCCCCGTGAAACTAACCATGAATCACAACAGCACTGAGATATGTTTTCTAGACATTCAACTGAATCTCAGAGCAGGAAAGGTGGAGACGAGTCTTTATAAAAAACCGTCTGATCGGAATACTATCTTGAGGTTTGAAAGTTTTCACCCTAGATCGACGGTACAGGGTTTACCATTTTCCCAATTCCTGCGGGTGTGTAGGGTGAACAGTGACAAAGTAGTCAGAGATGCGCAGCTGGAGGAAATGGAGCAGAGGTTTGTCAAAAGAGGTTATCCCCAAGACCTCCTCCGCACGGCCAGACAGAGGGCGGTAGCCAAAAATAGGGAGGAGTTATTAAAGCCCACTCAGGCACGAGACATGTCTAGAATTATCCCGTGGGTTAAAGAATTTAACGTAAACAGCGAACAAAATTCTAGAAAGCTGCGACAACTGTGGCCCACAGTGTCCACAGACCCTGAGCTAAAAATATTTCATGATAAGAGGATAATGCCCAGTTATACCAGAGGCCGTAACATAAGAGATATGGTAGTCAAGACCGATATGGCCAGGTTTAAGACTCCTCCCCCAAAACATTTCTTGACCCGTAGAAATGGTTGTTTTAAGTGTACAGGGTGCACTACGTGCACTCACATGTCCCCTGGTGACAGTATTTCACACCCATTTTCCGGAAAAAATTCAACATCAGATGGCCCCTCACCTGCACCTCTAAATACGTAATATACGCCATCATATGTCCATGTGGTCGTTACTACATCGGAAAAACAGAGTGCCAATTCAAGGTGAGGATGGCCCAACACAGGCTTGCCATCAGGAACGCATTGGCATCTGGTAATGGGGAACAGCCAGTAGCTAAGCACTTTTTAGAACATAGACACAGTATGGCCACGTTTAAACACCGGATAATAGATCATGTCCCTGAATCACCTCGTGGGGGCAATAGGGGTAAAAAACTCCTTCAACTTGAGTCTATGTGGATACATAGACTCAATACCCTTAAACCGGGAGGGCTTAATGACAGTTTAGGCCTCATTAACTTTTTGTGAACAGAGAGAGCATGTTGGGGTAGTGGTGAGTAGTTCAGATAGCCCGATCCTCCATTCAATGCTGGTATAGCCCATTGTTGAAGGGGTTATAACATCTGAGCTAGTGGTAAGTGTCACAGGTACATGAGATTTGGATATATCCTTTTAGGGGGTCTACAGACTCCATGGTTTACGCATATTTAGATTTCTTGAAGTGGTTCAGTCTTTCTGGTCAGGAGCTGTGTTGCTTGTACAGATTGTTTTCATAAGATAACTATGTGGGTTTGATTCATCATGTCACATGTAAACACATAGTTTCATGATCTAATATTGCTATACGCATAATTGTTTTTATTCACTTACAATTGTTTTTTGCACATTGGCTAAGCTGGCCTTCAAGAGTATTATGACACACATTGTTTAATTACGATGTATTTAATTGATGTTTTTTGCAAATAGGCACAAGTGCTTTACACATATGTTGTTTTGATTACAGCGTCTCCATGGCCACGCAGGAGGGAGCCGCGACGTCACTTCCGGTTCCGCAGAAACGAGCGGTGACGCCGGACGGGAAGCCCGAGTGACGTGGCCAGAGGAGCACGCGTGAGTGGGAGCAGGTGAAGGGGGGTAAGTCTAATGCTATATAAGATTGTTTTGCACATTGTTCTAGTTATCCTGACGAAGGGGAGGTGGTCCCCGAAACGTTGACAGCACCTTAATACACGTTTGAAGTTTTTGCAAGTCTCCGAGTGCCGCCTCGTTATTTTTCTCTGTGCATTGGGGTGACCCCCCGGAGGAAGGCACCGCAGCAAGTAGGTCCCAAGGGACGTCTGGAGTGCCGGAGTTAATTGGTATTTATATATATATATATATATATATATATATGGGATGCAGCCAGGATCCCGGCAGTCAGAATACTATCAGCAGGATCCCAATGGTCAGAATCACAACAGATCCCAAATGTATGTACAGAGGTTAAGGTTTGACACCAGTGGAAGAGTTAGGTTTAGGCTGTAAGGGATAGGTTAGGAATTGGCTGCGGTAGTGGACAGTTATAGTTTGGCTGCGGGAGGGGTGGGTTAGGGGTAGGGTTAAAAAAATACTTACCTGTATCCATCAGGATTCTGACTCTCTTGATGCCGCTGTTGGCATCCTGACCATTGGCATACTGACTGCTGGGATTTCATACCCAACCCTTATATAGTGAAGATCTGTATAAACCTAAAATCTGGCATTCATTGCAAATACTTTGGAAACTGATTTTTTTTATTTGCATATGCTGTTTTTGGGTTGCACACTCTACTGGTATTGTGTGAAAGTGAATCATTAGCAAGCTACATCATCCTTCATATTTCTACAATAACTTTAAGAAAATCCTTCGGTTAGCAGTACTAACAAATTATGTTCTATAAATGAATGGTATACCAACAATGTTCTATTCGTGCTGGTCAATTCAATTATGGCACAGGTTCTCAAACTCGGTCCTCGGGACCCCACACAGTGCATGTTTTGCAGGTCTCCTCACAGAATCACAAGTGAAATAATTAGCTCCACCTGTGGACCTTTTAAAATGTGTCAGTGAGTAATTAATACACCTGTGCACCTGCTGGGTTACCTGCAAAACATGCACTGTGTGGGGTCCTGAGGACCGAGTTTGAGAACCACTGAATTATGGTGTTTTTCCCTTAGAACTTATATGATACTGATCTGTAAGTAAGGTTAATTGTCCATGAGGACAGGTGAACACACATACAGCACTTGGCTGCATTCAATGTACACATTCTAAATAAAATAGATTGAGTTGACAGTAACACATCCAAACAAAGGAAAAACAAGTACATTGACACATGGGAGAAAAAAAAAACACATACTGAATGCACCTTGCCTAGCAACCATTCTCTTTTACTGTAGTAATCACTTATATGTAACTATTTTCACTTCAGGTGGAATATTCTTTGTTCTAACTCTAACACCACCAATCAACATTGTAAAAATGGCATCCAGTCAAATGGTTGACAGTAACCATGCTGATGTTCATATGGTCAACACCACAATTTTAACATGAGAACATTGACATGTTTCTGTCAACTGGTTGGCATCTGAAATGTTGGCACATGAAATGTCAAGAGAGTTTCAGGATGTTAATTGTTAGGTGCTTCCAAGAGGCTTAGGATTAGACTGCGGGGGAGGTTAGGGTTAGGCTACAGGTAGTGGGGGGGGGACTGCAGCATCACAGGTCTACTCTCACAGCATCACAGGGACATGGAAGAGGATGTTGGGGTCGATGCTGCAGCTGGGAAAAGGTGAGAAGCCACAAGGCCACCAGGGAGAGTTTGTTGACTGTCCATTATGTCAACATATCATCTGGGTAGACATGATGAACCTGCCAACATGCTACAAGTTGATAGTTTGGAGCTGTCAACATTCTCATGTAAACATGACTGTCGACAAGTCATACCACACCTATGAGTTTTATTACACAAGGCTTATCTATTTTATCAGTTCCATATGATATTCTATGACTAGAGACTTGGGGATAAATGTATGAACATTTGTTATGGCGGAGAAGCGGTATTAGCACACTCTATGTGCACTATACTGCTTCCCCTCATGTACGATAGCTGTGGTGCGGGCACAGTGACAAGGGCACCCATGTCCATATTGGTGCTGCTGTCCAAAAGATAGCAGAACAATATGCTTGAGCAATGTATGAATGGTCAGCATCGCTGACCGTTCCGATACCTGCAGCTGTCAATTTGGACAGCTGCATGGTGTCGATGCCCATACACCACAGCAGGGACGGAGCTGTTCCTGGCTGTGGTGGCCGCCGGCTCCAGACTGCGCTGGGGATCTCGCGTGAGTAGAGAGATCCCAGGCATGTGCAGAGGAGCAGGCCAGGAAGGAGACACAGTGCATCAGCTCAGAGCTTACGCGCTGTGAGCTCAGGGGAACATCACCGGAGGGAGGAGTGCGCTTCAGCAGACAAGATGTTAATACATCTTGTTGATGTCCCTTCCTGCTTCGCCTCAATAATGAGGCGAAGCAGGAAGTGCATTGTGCCGCTCTAATACATTTACCTGTTGGTCAGTGAATACACAATCATAGTCTCAGTATTCAGCATTGAAGTTTTATTATACATTGTCTTGTAAGAAGTAATCTTTTATTTCAATGTGTTTTGGTTTATGGATTAATTTTTCAGTTTGAAACACTTTATGCACCAGTGATTTTCTTTCAGGAAAGGGATTTTTTCATACATATCCATCTCCTATGCCATCAAGAGTTAAGGTGACTTGATTCTTTTGTGACAAGTTTAAGCTGCAATGATATATTTAACTTCAGTTGTTGAATTGTGTTTCATCATATGGTTGAAAAAACTAGTTGTTGACTGATTGTGTTTTGTGTCTGCAGGCAAGTCTGCATCCATAAATCCAGTTAACTTAACCAATTGCCTGGCATAGTAGCATTGTTTGCAACTACACTAGCAAGTGCATTATCTGATCTGGTCGCAAACGATATGACCAGTCACTTACATAGCGTGGGTGGCTGCCGGAAGATAATCATCCTGCAGCCATCACTCACATAGGTGTCTTCCCGCCACTTTGCCAATGTTTGTCTTGCTCCTTTTCCCTGGTGATCAGTCAGCATGGCAGGACCCTCCAGCCGGTGGCTGCACAAAGGAGCAGCTGCTGGCAAAATCAAAGTTGTGATGGTTTCCGATGATCTGACCGTTCAATGGTAGTTATCCGATGTTCTGATGCTGGAAAAACTGCTTTTATACAAATATTTTAAAAAAATCTTTTGAAAAATAAAATCATGTTGGATACCTTTAAATTCATGTTCTTCACCGAATTGACTCATAACAAAACCCAGCAATTTCTGAACATTTCTTGGGGGAAAAAATGTCAGTTAAGTGGTTCATTTGAGACATTGTTGTAAACTTCTTATTTTTTTATAGTAATCCTAATGCAGCAGCAATGCCTGGTCTTTTTTATTGTTAACACAAACAATAGTATACTAATGACCTTGGTTATCTGGTAACAATGTCAGCACATTTCAACCTTCAAAGATTGAAATATTCCACAGGAAATTTCACGCCCTTTGTCTCTTCTATTCCAGAATAGTTTAATTTTACGTGAATATTGTTTACTGATTGAGTAGAAAACCTCCACCATTATCTCTCAAGGACTCTCTCAAGTATACTAAAATAATAGGCAACAAATCCTTGCTTTCTAAACTTGTTTTTACATTCCTGCAGTTGTCCCTCTCATCACATTAGTACATCACCGCATGCAGTAAATTGCGACTTGTATTTACCAATGGTTTTCTTAGTAACTCTATAGATACTGTAAACAAAACTCTACTGTAATTTGTTCCCTGTTCACCCTGCTTGCAAAAGGACTTGGTTCACATTCTAATTTAACTTAAATCATTAAGGTTCTTGTTTTTTGGTTACAACCATAATTACCTTTCTGAAGCTTTCACACTAGGTTTCCAATTTCTGGACTTATAAATGTTTTGCTTTTTTCATGTACAATATATATCTTAGCCAGCCTCATTGTCATCCTTTCATATATAACAGCCAACAAAGAAATGTGCATTCTCATGGTTCTGTGTTTTACCACTTCAGGAAATTTTTCATTTCTATAACATATAAATGTTCATTTTTATTTGTATAGTATATATTTAATAGGGATGGTATCGGGATCCCGGCACTTGGGATGGCGGTGGTCAGAATATCGACATCGGCATCCCAGCGTGCATAGTCCTGACACCTGGTAAGTAAATAGTCTAAGCCTCCCCGTCTCCCCCCCAACTGTAAACCTCTCTACCCATAGCTTGACCATAACCCTCCCCCCAAAGGCTAAGCCTAACCCTCCCCGGTGGTGCCTAGCCCTAACCATCCCTCCCTGCAGCCTAACCCTAACTGTCCCCCCTTAGTGCCTAATGCCCCCGTCCTTAGTGCCTACTGTAACTCTAACACTCCCTACCCATAGCCTAACCCTAACCTCCACTCGCAGCCTAACCCTAACCTTACCCTCGCATCCTGAACCTAATCCCCCTTTACAGCATGACCCTAACCCTCCCTGTCATACTTACGATAAGGATGCCAGCAGTCGGGAACCAAGCACCAGCATTGTGATCCATGTCGGGATCCCTGCAGTGGTCTTCTGACCAGTGTTGTGATTCTGGTGTTCGTATTTCAACTACCAAAATTCTGAGTGGTGCTCTATGCTGACCAGTCCCTCTTTAGTAATCATTTACATCCTATTGCTTTGTAACTTTGTGGTGATTTTGTTAATATTTACAATGAAGTACTCTATTTTCTCTGGTGTTGCCATTTTACACATATTGATATTCTCCATTGTCCACTGGCTGATTTATTCCCAAGAGCTAGATTTCAGCATTTCTTAATCTGTATGTACACCTTGAATGAAAATCTGCAAGCTGTCATCCAGTCTGACCTTCACAGTGCTGTTACTAGTTACCTCTGTGATTTTAGTCTATAGATATGTGTGCTTTGTACATTTACAATTAGAAGCAGTAGCAGCTCTTGCCACGGGCAAGCAGGCTTTTTGCCTGGGGCGCTGCTGTCCCGAGGGTGCCGCCACCGTGCAAGAACTGCTACTGGTACCGTGCGAGGCGTCTGATGTCATCGCGCACTGCACGGCATTGTGGGAGTGGCCGTAGATGCCAGAGGTCATAATTGACCTCTAGTGTTTGTGCGGTGCTATGGGAGAGACATCATGACGTCTCTCCCATAGATCCGAGGAGTGGCGCTGGTGGCCGGAGTGGAGGGCAGCAGCGGTTGAGAAGCAGGACCGGGGCTGGTGAGTATTTATTTATTATTATTTTTTGTGTAAGCGGTGCTACTAGGGGCTCAGCTACAGGGGGCTCAGTACTGGGGGCAAAACTACTGAGGGTACACTACTGGGGGCACAGCTACTGAGGGTGCGGATACAGGGGGCAAAACTAATGGGGGCACAGCTACAAGGGGCACTGACGCAGGGGGCACAGCTACAGGGAACACAGTACTGGGGGCACAACTACTGAGGGCACACTACTGGGGGCACAACTACTGGGGCCAAAACTACTGGAAGCACAGCTACTGACGGTACAGATACAGGGGGCAAAACTAATGGGGGCACAGCTACAGGGGGTATAACTGTGACCACGCCCCTTCCCTAGGAAGCCACGCCCCTATTTTTGGCATGCGCTTACTCCGTGCACTAACCCTGTTTTACCTGTCGGGAGGGGGGGGGGATGCCAAAGGAAACTTTTGCCCTGGTCGCCACAAGGTCTAGAACCGGCCCTGGTTAGTAGGTTAACAGGTTGAGCCATTTCATTGATCTGTTTCATAGTTCTGTTTGTGTTATTTTTGTATCTCCACAGTGTGCATCAGAATATGCTGTGCTATATAAGAAACTGTTAATAAACAGATAAAGAAATAGCCCTTGAAGCCAATCATTAAGATTGCCCACTTTGTTGCTTACCATTCCACTGCCTGTAATGTACAGCTTTTATTCATTTTGATGGCAGTTTGGTTTTTACTTTCTCATCCTTGTTTTGATCTGGATTGCACACTATGAAGAGTACAGAGTAAAGTGGAGTGGTGTTCAGTTAATTACCCTGTGCCTTAAGATATTCTAAACCCCTATGCTCATACTGTATATGTCTTTCATTATCTGCTTGTGGTGCTGCAGACTTGAACTAGCTTGCATTACATTATCACATTGTGTTGTGTTTATTAGACATGTTTATGTGTATTTGGAGTACACCAGCTGGTGTTTCTGTTTTCATTGGCCCATAAAGATTACTATAAGTTAACTCTAATCAATGACTTCCTGTTCTCTGAATTGCTAAAGGTAGGCTTGCATCCATGTAGTTTTCATTTTAATACAGCATATTTGAAAGTTGTATTGTGGAGCGATAAATCATGTTTATTTACTGATTATGTATATCTATAGTAGATGCCTGTGCCTGTACCTTTGCCATGTAGGAAAGCTCTTCGGATTTGAGGACTGAATGATGTTTAGTTAAGGTTCAGTCTAAACTGAAAACAGATACAAGAACATATTCCTTTTCAAGAACATAAGACTCAGTTCAATTAGTTCTGAGCAATTCCTTAACAGCAAAACTATCCCTATTTTCAACGAACAGTGGGGCAGATGTATTAACTTGTATAAGGCATAAGGAAGTGATAAACCAGTGATAAAGCAGTGTTAAGTACAAAGTGATAATGCACCAGCCAATTAGCTCCTAACTGTTAATTTACATATGGGAGCTGATTGGCTGGTGTGTTTATCACCTTGCATTTATCACTGGTTTATCACTTCCTTATGTCTTCTCCAGGTTAATACATCTGCCCGTGTATCTCATTTATACTGTATCGCTCACAATTTGGTTAAAAACCATTTTCACTGGTGAGGGGTTGGTATCAGGTGACCGCCGGTCACCATACAGACGCCGATATCCCATCTGTCAGATGGCCGGTGGGTGGGGGGCGAGCGCAATGAAGCCCCTTGCAGGCTCACTGTCCTCACCTCGCAGTGGGATCAGTGGCTCGCTTTGCTGGCAAACAGGTTCTATTTCCTCTCTATGGGTGGTGTAGACACGAGAAGGAACAGTCCCTGTTGGTTGGCATGCCAACTGGCCAGCTAGTCAGTGTTTGGGATGCTGGCACCGGTCACGTATCTGCATCCCCATTTACACATACTATGCACTGTATACTGCATGAAGTTTTATTTGCAACAGCATTGCTAATCATTTGCTATAACAGCAATTCACCTGTAAAATGTTGCTGTCTTCCTTGAAATGAGCTGTTTTTTTTTCTTATAGCAAAAACACTTTTAGAAATGTTCTTTTACTTTAAGAGTTGATTCTGCTCTCACTGTCTCTTTTAATGCTCTGAGCTTCAATTTGCAGTGAAATTCATCAATTAATTTTCCACTTTCAGATCTACTGTAGTTCTGTTTCTTCTTTAGATTTAATACCATTAATTAAAGCTCTATTTGCCCTAGGAAGATTGCAAGGTTCTGTCTGATTTCTCTCCATCACTCTGAAAATTCTAGAAATGCATTTAACTTTCTTTGTATGTTCTAATTATTTTTACAGTGTTATGTTTAGATTGCAACTACAGTGTACAGTACTATGTAAACTGCTGCCGTGCTTTCCACAAACATTTTGTTGCAGTCCATTTCCTGATGAAAGTAGTAGATTATATTTAACTAGTATGCCGATTACTTATATAGCTGGTGTGTGTACAGTATTTTATTCTATTTTTCAATGTTACTTTCTAGAGTGTATGAGCTGAATACTTACCCACAGGCAGATCCGGATTAAGGGGAAGGGGGGGCAGGGGGCAGTACCCTGTGCCCCCATGTCTTAAGGGACCCCTGGCAAGAGCTGCTCTGCTATAATGCTGCTGTCTCCACTCTCCAGCCTCGCTGCAAGCAGCAGCTCTCCTGGCAGCAGTGGAGGCTGGAGATTGCCTGGATCAGTCCCAGTGCTGCCACATGCAGAACAACACACAGCTGCCAGAAAGGGACATAATACACTCCTTCCCCGGCAGCGTGGAACCCTCCCTCCCTAGCAGCCTGGAGTCTTCTCTTCCTGCTACAGCATGGGGGCCCTCCCCCCAATGGCTCCTGTTGACAGTGGTCGGCCTCATTGGGGTGGATGGGGAGGGGGGGATGTGGGTACAGCTTGGGGAGATTGCTGGCGTGAGGGCCCCCTATCTTGGGTGCCCTGGGCACCTCGAGGGCTTAATCCGGCCCTGCCACACAGGTCATCACTATGTAAAAACATTTTCACTCTGAATTTCTATCTTTGGTAATTATTGTTGCTCAGCTTTCTTATGCCTGATTTAAAACTTATTGGCATATTTATCAATATTATTTTTACTAAAATAATTTGTTTTCACACCCTTTTCACATTATTTTATTATCAGATGAATGTACTAATGGGCAACTGGATTAGTATTCCCCAAATTCTCCTCCAAGTCCTTAAATTCACATATTTTTAAGTAATCATATAGCGTTTCCCATAATTTTAATAGGGGTATGATCTGCTCAAATTTACTAAAATATATTGTAAAAAAATACCGGAGGGAGCCATGTGAGAATAACACCAGATGGCATTAAGCAGGCTTCCCTTCGCTTCTACTATCCCTGCTCTGCTCCGACAGCAGCGGCACATGTGCAGGCACAGTCTCAGGGGCAGATGTATTAACCTGGAGAAGGCATAAGGAAGTGATAAACCAGTGATATGTGCAAGGTGATAAAGGCACCAACCAATAAGCTCCAATATGTAAGTTAACAGTTAGGATCTGATTGGCTGCTGCCTTTATAACCTTGCACATCAGTGTATTGTTTTTGTGAAAAATACTCTGAGAAGTGTAGGGGAGAGATTTTGCAGGGACAGAGGTTTCTCTCAAGCTCTGTCCCTTCATGCAATATTTGATACATTCCTGCAGTGTATTGAAATATCACAATCCAATTTGGGCAACTTTATTATATCCAATCAGCATATGAGATGCAGATTGTGAAAACTATGCCCCTATGACTGGAGTCTAGGTGGTGAACTTTTGTCAGTCTACAAAATTAGTTTACAGTGATGCCATGAATTGTGCAAATTAGGCATGTTATGTCAGAATTCTAATCTTTATGTACAAGTCCTGTGTTAAATGTAGAGACTTTAAAATACAAGAATTCCGCTATATTTAGAATATAAAGAAGAAACATGCCTGTAAAAAATCTGGTGGTGAAGAAGGAACATAACAATTTTCCCTTCATGCAGTAATCAGTTATAAGCACTTTTAATACTTGAGGTAATGGTGACTGTGCTAACAACACTGAAGGGAAAATAGTGAGACAAATACAGTATGTTAATGACCACTTGATTACTTTTTATTGTGCCTTAATTAACCACTCACAAAGGTAGTTTCCATTTTAACCCAAGATATACCATTCCTTTTGTGACCTTAATGAACTCTCTTAGTATGTATCACTGTATATTATTCAGATTTCTAGTATAAATGTAACCAAATACTAATGTTTGTGATGTACAGCAACACAACAATATCCACAAGTGCCTATTATACTGTATTCAACATATGGTGTCCCTATATTATTCTGAGTACACCTCTTGCACAATATTACAAACAGTAGTATAGTATTGTGACTCAGATTCTTGATTGCTATCTGTACCCTTTATTTTTTGTGAACAAACAAGGGCTATATTGTCTAGTTTACATCTGATTATGCCATGTTTGCAGTGTTATTTTGCAAATACAAGTGATTTGTAAACCTTTTAACAAGGATGCATCTATCAATAATTCATCTTAGAGGAAATCATGGAAGATGCCAACAAACTTAGCTACTTTGTGGTTGCTGCTTGCAAAATGAGATTTGTTGTTGAATGACTGAAGGACAGTGATTAGCCAAAATATCATGTACTGTATTTTACTTGCATCTCTTCAATAGTCAGAGAGCCTTTTTATCCAGGCGTGTTTTCTGCTTTAGCCTCTCTTCAAGCATTGTACCTTGATTGTGTCATTTGGCGTGAAATTGATTAGCAAACACAACCTTTTAACATCTCAGTGGGTCAATAGTGTGAACATAGAACCTCACGAGGAAGACTGAATGCAGTATAGGAGTAAACTTAAAGAGTTCAAGTTGATAACAAAAAAAAAATCCATACATATCTTTGGGATAATGTACCACTGTGTGTAAATTACATATATTGAACAGACATTTTGAAATGCTCAAAACATCATAAGGCTGAAGTCTCAATAAGGGAAGGGGGGTGGAAATCAATAGCATTACCAATTACTACCAGCCCCATGCATATAATCCATAGGACTCTTTCCAGCACCCATAGGTTATGGCTACTGGGTATAAAAAAAATATTGGCCCTCCTCAGTGATTGCAGTATTATGGTAAAGAGCCTCTATAACCTTATTCCATTGTACAGGGTGTTTAAAAAGTCTAACAACCATATAGGGAAACAATTTTTTACAGTGAGCGCTGAAAGTGGCCACTGTTATGTGCTTCACAGAACTGGACAGGCTAATTATGTTCTTATACATCCTTTGCAAAGTTTATTGTGAAATTGTGTTCTGCAATCTCTCTGTCAGCAACATGTTGACAAATCCTTGTACCAACATTATGTATTGGTCACTGTTCACTGTGTCTCGGAAGATCCGACTATATGACATGGCACACCAGACCCCAATGTTCTGTGAGTGCAAAGGTGACTCATGAAGCTCATGTGGGTTTTCCATGGCCCATACCCAAGAATTTAGTGCACTGGCATATTCATAGAGATTGGCACACACCTCGTCAAACCAGTACCAATCATCCAATTCCTCCCCATCTAGAATTACATGTTCCGTGAACAAGTGACTTTAAGATTGATGACTTTCCAGGTCTCCAGGCAGCAGCTGCTGGACCCTAGAAATGGTTATATCTTCACTTAGGTGCTCCATGTAGAGATCAATCAAAATAAGCACAGCTGGTAGTGGACAGTGGATTTTTTCATATAAATCGTATGCTTCTTATATCCTTTTAATACCTAAAAGATATGTGTCTTTTTTGCTCAAATATACTCATATAGAAGGAATGCAGATTTGGGACACAGAAAAATAGAAGAAACCAATAGTGCAGACACTGCAGAGATACTTTTAGCAGATCCAAATTTTTTATAAAAATAAAATGCACTAACAAGGTTAAAATATATACAAGCATATAGAACAGCAGGGCTGCTTAATCCATTTCTGTGGCACAGGTTCTTCCCTTAGTATGCTGAGATAGTATAACAGCAAGGTAAGAGAGATTCCGGATACCAATCTTACCCACAGGGGGATACCAGAGATGGAAACAGTCACAGTGGCTGGAAAATGCAGTCCCCAGCCTCCGCTTAATGCGTTTCGGATATGGATCTTTTTACAAAAGCAGACCTGCTTTTGAAAAAGGATCCATATCCAAAATGCGTTCAGAAAGTGCGGAGAGACAGCTGGGGCTGGGCTTTACTTATTGCATCTGTGTCAGCTCAATGGATGGTCAGGGAAGGTGAGTCAGCTCTTGCATGGGCACTGCTGGGGGTGGTGTTGGGTGGTCCAGTTCACCCCAGAATAGCAGGTGAAACTTCTTCTACCAGAATCACACAATGTTGGTCATTGGGAGAGCATTAGCTCTAGTAGTCTAGTCTAAACTGACAGAATTTATGTAAAAACAAACCATTTCATATCAGGCCCAAGTATACCTACTGTAAATACTGTTTCATACAATAAAATTGCCCGTTAAACTGTGCCCATTAAACTGTGCATTTTTAAGTAATATTTCCTTGTGTGTTATTTTTTAAGAATATGAAAATCTGTTTGTCTGGGTTAGACGTTTATACATGTGTGATTCTTTCCGTGTATAATTTTGATATACAATGCACATGTGTCTATGCTAGGGGTGTGCACCGGGCCACTTTTTGTTTTTTGTGTTTTGGTTTTGGATCTGGATCTCTTTTGTGTTTTGGATCTGGATTGGTTTTGCCAAAACCACCCTTGCGGGTTTTGGTTTTGGTTTTGGAGCTGGATTAAAAAAAATATATATATCATCAAAACAGCTAAAATAACAGAATTTGGGGAATTATTAACCTCAATAACATTCATGTCCACTCATTTCCAGACTATACTGAACATCTCACAGCTCACAATATTGTTTTTATCCAGTTTAGGCCAAAAAATTGCACCAAGGTAGCTGGACGGAGCAGCAGCAGCCCTTGGATGTATATACTGGGAGGACAAAATATAAAAAAATAGAATGTATTTAAAAAAAGATGCATTAGGCAAGGCTCAAGATTTCAGTTCACAAAAAGATGATTAAGGCAAAGAAGAATGAAAAAAGACAAAATTTTAGATTAGATTTATTAAATTTATTTTAATTTCAATTTATTTTAATTTAATTTAATTTATTTAATTTGATTTATTTAGAATCAAATTCTTCATTTCTTCAAAGATATCTTTGCTATGCAGAAAGTTCACTATATGAGTGTGGTGAGTTTATTTATATTCACTTAATTTAAATGTATCTAATTTATAATTATTATTATTATTAATAATATTAATTTGAATTAATTACAATGTGGTGATAAGAAGAGTTATGAAAATAGGACAGTAAGTTATAATAAGAATATGAGCTACAGACACCACACCCTAAAATGGATGGAGCATGCCTGGATGTATTCTGGGAGGATACAGCATAAAATATAACAAAAAAGATGTCTTTATTTTTGGGTGTACTGGCAGAATACCCCTAGATGGATGGAGCAGCTGCAGTTCCTGGAGGAATACTGGGATGACACAGCACAAAATATTAATTTAAATCAAAATATATATATTATTTTTTATATCACACATTGCGGTTACAGTGTCGCACAAATGAGTCAAAAATATATAGAAGTATTTTTTATATCACACACCGGCGGTTACAGTGTCGCACAAATGAATCAGAAATATATATAATAGTTACACATTTTGGTTGACTACATGGACAGCATCGCACAATGAATTTATGAGTAAGAAATAATATACTGCGGCCTGACAGGCAGTGTCACAGTACTTATGGAGATAAAATAAAAATTGCATAGTGCACTGATGTACAGCACAAAAAAATAGATATTTTTATAATTATAACTTTAGGCTTTTTGTTTTTTTTGCTTTTATAATTTTAATTTAACACTGGGGTGGAGCCCCTGGATGGATGGACAGATCACCCCTTTCAGACACAGCAGATAGAGCACCCCTTTCAAATACATAATAGAGATATATTTTTGGCTTTGGATCACACACAGATATATAGCAGTAGTGTATGGCAACCACTGTACTAGTAGTCAGAGTGATGCACTGCTAGAATTTTTTTTTGCTTTGGATCACACACAGATATATAGCAGTAGTGTACGCCAGTACTGGTAGTTGTCACTGAGTGATGCACCAATAGAAATATATTTTTTGCCCTGGATCACACACAGAGGATATATAGCAGTAGTGTATGGCAGCCACTGTGCTAGTAGTCAGAGTGATGCACCAATAGAAATACATGTTTTGCTCTGGATCACACACAGAGGATATATAGCAGTAATGCATGGCAGTACTGTTAGTCATCACTGAGTGACGCACCAATAGAAATATATTTTTTGCTATGGAACACACACAGAGGATATATAGCAGTAGTGTATAGCAGCCGCAGTACTAGTAGTCAGAGTGACACACCAATAGAAATATTTTTTTTGCTTTGGATCACATACAGAGGATATATAGCAGTAGTGTACGGCATTACACAGCCCCTTATAGACAGAGAAGAATACCTGGCCCTATACACAGCCACAGTATGCTATATGCAGTGCACTGTCTACTATGCAGAGCCCTAACACAGTGACAGTCACAGCAAACCTAACCAAGCAGCACCTCAGGTTAACTCAATTCTCCTGCTGCAACCCCTCTACTCTCTCCTGTCCCCCTTCCCTAACCTGCCTATCCAATTACAGCACAGAATACAACACACAATACACCACAGAATACAGCACAGAAGGAACACGTCCTTACTATGCACTCTCCAAGTCCGGAGTGAAGATGGCACCGATCACCAGAATGCAAAACCCGTGAGATCCAACAGCAGAATGATGATGTTTTGCCTCATTTTCGGATCCAAGTTAGGCATGAAAAACCGAGCCTGACTCGGATCCGGGCTCGGATCTCAAATTTCAGGGGGAGTTTGGTTCTCAGAGAACTGAACCAGCTCATCCCTAGCATGTTATGAATAGAGCACTGCTGCAAGGCATGTTTTACCTCTCCTTAAAAAAAATAAATATATATATATGGTTTGCCTTGGCATTTATAGCATCTTGTGCAGTGAGCCTTCAGTGAAGAAAGGTTACATATTATTGGAGATTTTTGAGGTCAGGAAGAAAGAGAAGATTGAGGAGATAGAGATAGAGAAGATTGAGGCTAAATTGCTTCCATCAAACTGTACTGAGAAATGTGTCCACATTATATACTTAAAGATAGTTTCAATTCCTGAAATAATGAACTGGGTATTTTTTTTCAACCTTGTAACTATGTAAATATCTGGATTTTCTGAATATCTGTGATTAAAGTTGTTATGTGTTAAACATGATTGTTAAAGTCATTATTTGCAAAATGGTTCATAATGATTGAAATTAAGGCCAATGATCATAGTGCTATCATTAATTAGTAGTTTGCCCTTCATAGATACAATTTTGTAGATGAAAGAATATACAAAAGATGACATGGACAATAAGAAGCTGATAAAGCAGTTACATTTTAATTTTCACTACTGCAAACCAATATTTAGTCCTTACTGTCTTGCTTTTCTCATGCACACATGTACAGTATATGTATATCTACAATGATGTGCTGTTAACACTTTTGAATCACACCATCTGGAATGTCTCTGTTTTGCGCATACTTAAATGTTCTGCTTAAAAACCTTATGATTATCTGTAATTATTATTATAGTTATCATTATCAGTCATTTATATGGCGCCACAAGGGTTCCACAGCACTTAAAGTACAGAACTAAATAAACAAAACAAGAAAACAGCAACTTACAGTACAAGACAATATAGGACCAATACATGGTATATAACTGCTGCATCAGGGGACATGACACTGAAATAAGCATCAGGGTGGCAGAAACCAAGGGTTATGTGCCATTGTACTAAGTATGGAGTAAAAGATAGTTTTAGTAAGACCAGGAAAAGCAGATAAGAGGAGAGGGCCTTGCTTGTGAGAGCTTGCATTCTGAAGGGGAGTGGCAGACAGACAAAGGTGACACAAATGGGGTACACAGTGAGCGTGGAGCAGAGGGTTAGAATGATATATGGCTGGGTTTTATGAAGAAGTGGGTCTTGAGAGGTAGGGAGCACCACGGCCAAAAACTTGGAGGCAGGAGTGGGAGGAAGTAATCAGAAGAACAGTTGTATAAAGGTAGGAGATAGAACACTCTTTCTGTAAATGTTGAAAAGATGGGGTATTCTAAGTGTATGACCAAACTATGCTACCAGTTTTCATGTTGCAATGAGATAATTTTGTCTACTGATTAACTAAAACCTTCTCTGGGCTTTTTTTCTGCATCCCTCCATCTTATCTGAGCTACAGGATGAGACCTACATAAAGTTTTAATAATGCTGTCTTCTATTTCCATATTTGCCATAAGCTATTTTGACTACTAGGAATTTTGGAACTACAGATGTGCCACATACTGTACGCCTATCCTCACATCCGGGGCAAATACATGATTTTGAAAGTCATAGGCAAATGCAGTGTATGGGGGGGGTCCAGTTGCCCAGAGGCCCCCCTTATTCAAAGCCTGGCTAGCGGCCATTACATGTAGTAAAAGGGTGAAATAGAGCTTCTGTACATGCCCAGTGGCGCAGAATTTCCTATTAAGTCTGGGGGGCAACTATAGCTTGTTACGTATCCTTCATGAATTGGTGACACTTGCTCTAAAATCAGACATTTGGTAACCCTCCTCCAGAAATCCTCCATTTACCCTGAAAGGGGGGGTTTCCATATTGTAGATTTCTGAAAAAATAAAGCTTTAAATATTATGTGTTGCAACCAGCTGCTAAGCTGAGCTGAGCACATGTGTTCCAGGCTGGCCCAACAGATATACTGTAAGTAGTTGCAGACCTAGCTAGCCTAAAAAGAAGGGAAAAACTGTTTTCAATTATGTAATGCTGCTGTGGAGCTGAGCTGAGCAGGCAGTCCTTTACCTGCTGTCCGGAGCTGGGAGTTACTGAGTGCTGCAGAAGCCGAGCAGTGTGTCCCGAGGAGATGGAGACAAAGCTCTCCTCTCAAAATAAAATGTAATGTGACCGCAGCGATGGTCAGCATGGTGACATGGGGGATGTTACTAGATACCCAGATACACTTCTGCACATTGCCCCAATAGCCCCATTAAGCAAGCCATGGACTTTGAGACTTAGCAGCTCCAAAATATTAATCCTAAGTACTATAGGCCAAAATCAGCATTGGTTTTTATTTGTGCGAAAAATCGCACAACTACAACCCTTTACACTAACATGCGTGGGGACACCTAGCACAGGGCAACTCCACCTCACATACCGTGTTCTGCCCCCCCCCCCCCACACTAAAATGCAAGCTCATCGCTAAACAGCGGTGCACTTGCATGATTATGGTTGACTCCTGCCTTAGCAGCCTAGCTGCAAAGGCAGATGGAGGGTCACCATCATTTGGTTCACAGCGGCTGCGTGTACACAGTTGCTGTGGCTCACCCCACAAATGGTCTGGACACGCCTGTGTTGTCTGGACTGCACCCCCCAAATGGTGCTTCAATGCCCACAAAACACGGCATCGACGCCTCATCACCGCCTCCCCCACAGGACCTAGGCTGTGATCGCATTTTAAGACCTTGTGCATGTGCGCACTGGTGTACATGCATGCGCATCACCTAATACCAATTTCAGCACATTAGCTTACTTACCATGCTGAATTGGGGCCTATGTGCACTAGCAGTGAGACAAGAAGCAAAACTGAGAAAAAGTAGCACAATGAAGGAAAAAATTGCATTAAGAAAAAATTATACAATAAGGTAAAAATAAAAGCTAGGTCCTACACGTGTGACCTGAGCCATATATCGTTATGCTTAAGCAGTGATTTAATGCCAATTCTTGCGCTGCAAAAATTACTATTCTTAAGTACCTATTACACTATAAGCAAAGTAGGACACAACACTGAAGAAAAAAAAAAGGTTGCAAATCTGAGGAAAAGTATTCAGTCTGTGTAAAAGGCAAAAGACAGGCCCAGAACTAGTGAACTGCACCATGCATCATTATGCTTTATCTGCGATCACACCTCTTGCGTACGGTACCACATGATTGCAGAAACATCCCTAACATTGTTGCACATTGGGTCACCAATGCTGAGCCTGAGTGCCTCTGAAGATGCATAAGCTGATCTGCTATCCTGGGACGCACAGGCCTCTCCAGTAGCAAGTGTGATCACAGCTGCTAATATACTGTATGCATGCCCAGAAAATGCCATCTGAGTAGCCTTGACATGCCTGCATTTGCCTGACTACTCCCCGTTTCCACCCCCAAATGCAGACTTCCTGTCTCTCGCTTTGCGATTAAAATATTGCTGCGACCTCACTCGCAAATCACTCGTTGCATGTGCGAACTGAGGATCATACGCAGTGCGAAAACATTGGTCCATATGCATACACCCTCCGCTTTGCTACTGCACCTGAATGTACCCCTATATCAATTTCTATGTGAAAAAACTAATCTTAAGCAGCTAGTACACTATGTATGCACAGTACTAAGCAGCAAAATGAGGCAAGAAATACACAGTATAGGAATTGGTACCAATCTCTCGGAGAAAACGGCTGATTTCACGTGACTAAGAAACGCATAAGGTTCTTTATCAATCATCCTGTTATATGAGCTCAGCTGTATGTAGCTGTTGGCGGCCAACAGCATCCCTGGCATCACAAAAGTGAATAGCACACTCCTGAACATTGCATTGAGGCTGCAGCCACATTTCCAGCTTGCAGCATGGTTATTTCCCTTAGCTGAGACACACAATCACCAAAAGTCATAATTTGGCAAGGTCTGCTCTCTACCATACAGCTGCCACAGCGAAAGTATTTTATTCCGGAGTTACTTCTGGAGTTTGTGAGTACTCACTGTAATTTTTTTAAGCTTATAGCAAAGTCAGTCTGCTTTGAAACTTGACTGTTACACTGTATCTACTGTGGAGACTTTGCAGATACTGTTGCATAGTCATACTTAACACTCAAATCTTTGTGGTAGCACATATTAAAAAGCCTTTTAGAGCCATTTCTTAAATACACTATTCAATTTGTGTTACTGGTCCCAATTATTGTGAAAACTTTAGGGACTAATCAACAAACAACTGATTACCCATGTTTATGGACTATGAGATTTTAAATGCTTGTGTTTTATACTAAATAGTATAAGGATACAATACTGTATATGCGCATATGTCTCTAGTATACAATTTACTGTATATATGTATATTCATTTTAAATCATTTATTAAATGTTCACGTGATATTCACTCTTTGGGGGTCATTCCAAGTTGATTGCTAGCTGCCGATGTTTGCTACGTAGCGATCATTTAAAAAAACTGCAAAACTACGCATGCGTATGGGGCACAATGCACACGTGCGGTGTATGGGTACAAACAGCATCATTGTTTTGCACTGCTTATAGCGATGATTCCATTCACACAGCCGATCGCAAGGAGATTGACAGGAAGTGGGAGTTTATGGGTGTCAACTGACCGTTTTCAGGGAGTGTTTGGTAAAACGTAGGCGTGTCCAGGCGTTTGCAGGGCAGGTATCTGACGTCAATTCCGGGACCTTCGTCACTGCAATCATCACACAGAATAAGTAACTACAGGGCTCGGCTGCACAGGCGTTCGCACACTTGCAATGCAAAAATACACTCCCCTGTGGGCAGCGCCTATGCATTTGCACAGCTGCTAAAAGTAGCTAGCGAGCGATCAACTCGGAATGAGGGCCCTTGTGTCTTCATTCTTTTGTGAAAATATAATATAAGACCAGAATTTAATAAAAGAGCAGAATTTTTTTAAATTGTAAAACCTCCTTTGTTACACAGTACTAGCAGTACTCTGAAAGTAATCATGGTTTGTTTGAATTGTAGCTCAAAAATTGAGAATTGAGGCAGAATAATTTTTTTATTTGTAATTTGTACTACCAATTTTAACTGTAGGATTTTTTGACACATATTTTATCATTGTGTGGTGCATCATCCATTGCATTTTTCTGGTGTATCCCGGTGATGACACTGGTAAAGTAGATGAATGAGGCCCTAAGTAACCCCCAAAATATATGGTTTGGCCATTTTGGTCATTATTATTTTTAGTACATAAAGCAATCTAGTTCGTACACCAAAACATTACGATTCATTGTAATGTGATATTTTGATACTCTAGCATCTGCCAGAAAGTTTTCACATATTTTTGTATATTTAAATGGACATTGGGATTTGAGTGGTAACAATATAGTCTACACAATAAATATTTTAATAATGTCCATTTAAATTGACAAGGGGTCATATGGGGTTAAGAAAGGTGCTTCTAATCATGTAGTATCTCAATTATTGTTTATAAAGTATGACAGGTGCTACAGTACTTAATTCTTTAACTGAATACACAGAGACTAAAAAGAAACAAGAAGAGTTTATATTGTGTACTGGATATAAATTAACTGAATTGTTTACACCTATTATAGAGATTTGTTTTGGTGTTAAATAATATGTTTGACTATTACACTGCAAGATACTTTAAGAGTTAACATTTTTTAATACAGTTAAAATTGTTGATCCGCCAGTCTAGAAGGATGGCAAATTATTTTTAGATATTTTTTATTTAAATTATTGGATAGTCAGGTAAGGGCTCAAGTTCTCATGAAAGGGCAATGAATTACAGCCTTTAAACAGTACAATTTGCCACATATGGCCTATCCAAAACCAGGGCCATCTTAATGTGTGGGCTGGCTTACTGGGCAACTGCCCAGGGTCCCATGGTTCTAGGGGTCTGGATCAATGGATCAACAATGTTATGGTGGACAGTCACTAGGTCAACACCCTATGGTCAATATGGATAAGGTCGACAGATACAAAAGATAGACAGATACAAAAAGGTCGACAGATTACAGGTCAATAGTGAAAAAGGTGGTCAGGTACAAAAGGAAAACAGGGTCAAAAGGTAGACATGACAATGGTCGACACGTGTTTTTTGGGCCAAATCTTGTCTATGTTATGTTACAGTGTATGACCACCATCAGTACAAATGTTTACTGTCATGCGCTAGCTTTACTCACCATGTTTACTGTCATGCTTTTACTCACCATGCTGGGGCGGTACACCTGTCAAACCATAACGCAGGTGTCCTAAGGCGAGTTCAGGGAGGACAGAAACCTCCCGTTTGCTCACCACAGGTTACTCTTCCCAATAGATGTCTAGGTGGATAGTAAATTAAGCAAATGTTGAGAAAACATGTGAAACCCCCCTAAATAATGTGTCAACCATTTGTGTATCGACTATTGTCATGTCGACCTTTTGAATCTGTTGGCATTTTGTACCTGTAGATTTTAAGTACTGTTGACATTTAATTTGTCAACCTTTTGTACCTGTTGACCTTTTGTACCTAACCCTAACGCATGTTAGCAACATGGTGTATACCTATTGACTGTTGATCTATCATCCAGATACCAATTCTAGGGGCCTCTGAGCAGGAATGATGCCTCTGGTTTCTCTTGGTAAGCAAGTAGAGAATTCTGCCCAGCCGCACTGATTGTGAATTATACACAATAAGAGTGACCTAGCAGAATTCTCTACTTGCCTCCCAACCTGCAGCCAGATGGCGATGGCTACAGCTATCCACAAGTCAGAGTGCTGACAGCCATTCACTGTATGGAAGCATGTGGATAGATGGCATAGGACTGCGGAAGGGGTAAGTTATGATTTTTTTATTTATTCCAATTTATGGTTGGGTAGGTGCCCCAGTGCATTGCTTTGCCCAGAGCTTACAATGCTGTTAAGATGGCTCTAACCAAAACACAAGTGTTTTTTCATTATTAAATTATATTCACCAATAAATGATTTTATAGTTCTGTTATGGAGAGATTACAGACAGTTTTATTCTCTCTCTAAATATGGTATAGATGTTTATGGATAAGATAATTATTCAAGTAGGTTATACTGTTAGAATTCCTCTGGAGCACTTACTGTATATAATATGGATATAGATATATATATATATATATATATATATATATAAATGACCATTAGATTTCCATGACATAATCTTTTAGTTTCTATCAAGGAAGCAATAGTTATATTTTCAAAAGTTCTTAAGTAGATGCTCAGGTCATGCAGTCTACAATTAATTTAATGCATTGATGTAAGTTCCTTTTAGTAAGTAGGTTGTTTATAATGACCACATTCTTTGAGCTTTGAGGAGTCCTCTCGGTGTGTGAAAATCTTATATTGTTACAAATAAATTGTAATATCAAAGCACACTAATTGTATTTTCTGTACTGCTGGATACGTGCCAATATACTGTGTCAACAAAGTGGTTATACTATCTAATGTAGATCACAGTGTTTCTTTGTAAAGCACATACTCAAATACTACTGGTAACTGGCTAATTCAGGAGGGGTGTGGGTGTTTGATGTTATTTGGAAACAAAGGATTGATGATTTTCAACTCAGTAAATATGTAAATGGAGGATTGGTTTAATGTACTCAATTCACATATATAAAGAGGTATATATATAAATCCTTAATTTATTCTGTTTGTCTCTATTAGGGTACATCATTAGATTATGTTGTCAACACTATTTCTTACTGTACTGTAAAAGTCTCTACATTTATCATCTAAATTCAGACTCCTGTCACTTTAGAAACACCTTTCATTAAATTAATAATTTCCTTTTTTCATTTACAACTGCCTGTTTTAGTCTAATTCATTATATAAGTTATTTATTAGAGTGAAGAGATTTCACGTCTTTATTTCATGTGGCACTGATAGCATATTTATAAAACCTTTTACTACAGAAATACACCTCTTAGAAATTAAATGGAAACTGCAAAATGAACCCCTTTAAAATGTAAAGCTAGGTATACACACTACACAATTATTGTACCAATTTTCCAATAATCGGCTACGTGGTCTGATTTATTGTATAGTGGGCATGAATAAGAATTTCTGCGTTTCACTGATAAACTGCAGAAATCATGGTCACAAACATACTCATACATTTATCGCATCAGACAGAAATTCTCGGGTACGGGTCATTAGGTCGACAAGATTTATGTCGACAGTCATTAGGTTGATCACTATTGGTCGACATGCATTAGGTCAACAGAGTGACTAGGTCGACATGGTCATTAGGTTGACATGGAAAAAGGTTGACATGAGTTTTTTTACTATTTTTGGTGTCGTTTTCTTCGTAAAATGACCATGAACCCCAATTAGTGCACCGTGTCCCCTCACATGGCTCGCTTCGCTCGCCATGTTTCGGGCAAGGTGCCTCTCTTCACTACCACTGCGCTCGGCACAGGTTAATATTCCCAATTATAGTCCGCGTAGAACGTAAAGTATGAAAAAGTTCTACAAAATGAAGAAAAAAGATGTGAAAAACTCTTGTCAACCTTTTTCCATGTCGACCTTGTTCATGTCGACCTAATGACCATGTCAACCAATAGTGGTTGACCTATTGTGTGTTGACCTAAGTCTTTTCGGCTTCATGACCGTAAGCCAAAATTCTCAGCCTCAATTCCGCAATATTGTGCAGTGTGCAGACATTATCAATAATATCACCATATTTCCGTTTTTTCCTTGATGATGTCATCCTCCTTATGGGCAGACATATGAAAATTTAGGGGTATATTTATCAAAGCATGGAGAGAGTTAAAGTGGAAAGAAATAAAGTGCCAACCAATCAGCTTCTAACTGCCATTTTAAAGGTTGTGCTGGTGCAAAATTCAAGTCCATACAGTACGTATGTGCGGTGGATGTGAACACATACACCTGAAAATGTGCTTTCCTGTCATATCAGTAGTCTTATGCCACAAGCTGAAATCTGTTTTGTACTGTCCTACCAAAGTGGGCACACTGGTATGACTGTTCTATACTTTACAAGTAATTACCTCATTTAATCCAACTCTTCATAATTGACCTATACAAACCTCTGCTTCTCAATAAATATTTCCATTTTGTGCTACATATCTATGTATCTTGTACAAACCAAGGCCCACAGTATGACCAAAACTGGATTTGGGCAGCGCTGTAACCATTTTTTTTTGTTTTACATATGATCTCACAGAAGAGAATAATAGTTACTGTAAGTCACAGATCACTTTTCAAGTCACAAATAGCATCCATTTTTCAGGAAGAGTAGGCTCCTTTAATAAGCTCTAGACATGATGTTTATTGATGCTTGCTAATGGTTTTCTTTACGATCAGTATACTGTGACTGATTTTTATTCTGCATTGTTTGTGCTTATTCTGAGACAGTTTTGGTTGATCTAGACTTCATTTTCAAATTACTGTAATTTAAACATCATTGAAATGCAATAAAAATCACTTCACCTGTCTCTATACGGGAATCATTCATGTCAGTTACATTATCTGTTCAAATAAGGGGTCATATGAAGCCAGCATGTAATGAGTCATGGGGTATTACAAGAGGATGCGTTTAATTTGCCAGCTGTCAAGATCCCGGTGGTCAGGAGACCGACACCGGAATCCCGCCACCTGACAATGCCACCAGCCGGAATCCTTGCGCAACTGGACTATTCCCACTCTGAGTGTCCCTGACACCCACAGAGTGTGAATAGATCCTGTGGCGAGCACTGCTGCCGGCATTCTGGTGGACGAGATGCCGCTGTCGGGATACTGACAGCCGGCATCCTGTCAACCAGTAAATCATACTGATTCTGTTACAAGGACAGATTAGGATCTAATACTGTAATTTCTTTGATTTACCTGCTGTCTGTTATGTCAGTGAAACTTTCTCATACCTGAAAAGAGCTACAGTATGTTTTTCTTTTTCCAATCAATTTATTTGAAATACTTACATTTTTTTGTAAAAACACCTGTTTGCAAAAAGAAACATTCATTAGCTTCCCATTAAATCTTGAAGTGTTTTTGAGAGTGTCAAACTTTAAAATCATTGAAAAGCAGACAAAAACACACAATTAATAGACCTGGGAAATATAGTCAAAGTTTAAAAAATAAATTCTACCTATCAATTTGTAAAAAGCAATGGGCAGCAGAACACTTAGGGCACAAATTGTGGTATCCAATTTATTGAAGTATGAACTAAGTAACATTTTGATCAGAAAGATAGTTTATGGCTCATAAACACTTACATTATCTTGTCACAGGCTACATGATTGACATGGTCTTCACTGAAAGCAATAATGTATTTGGTTAGTGTAATATATATATATATATATATATTTGTTACAGTTTTATGTAGTGCATGGTATTTTATTAGCCAATAGATTCAGAAGCAAGTTATAATGAGAAATGATAGTAGTTGTATTAAATTGTATATATATATATATATATATATATATATAATGCAACAAATATAGACAGAAAAAAGCGCTGATTATTACTTTGGAGTACAGATAAACATTAAAACCACAAATGTGCTTGTGAAATCAAGTGCATTAAAATAAATGCTTAAGAATGTCACTAGGTCCTCCTTCAGATTTTTAAGGACCGCTGCTCCCCTTTGGTCAATCCAAATTCCCACGGATGTAATGTATCTGTTAAAAAAGCATATAAAGGGGGCGCTCCATAGTGCATAAAAGTATTTAATAAAATAACATGGACAGACGTACACAATAAGATTCAACTCATACCGAAAGGCAACCAGTGTGGACTGGTTACCACATGATTTCACAATAATCTCCCGGCAAAGGTCGATGACGAAATGCGTTAAGGCGGAGTCAACTGACGCTTGTACTCCCTGGGGCTGTTGAATCACGAAGTCCACGGCTGATGTGTTCCTACTCGCAGCCCTCCAGTGCAGTGATTAACGGCGGGGTGAGGATTCCAATACGGACTAGGTGACTTCTGGTTCCAGCCTTTGCCGGGAGATTATTGTGAAATCATGTGGTAACCAGTCCACACTGGTTGCCTTTCGGTACGAGTTGAATCTTATTGTGTACGTCTGTCCATGTTATTTTATTAAATACTTTTATGCACTATGGAGCGCCCCCTTTATATGCTTTTTTTAACAGATATATATATATATATAATGCTTAACCAAAGTGGAGG
This sequence comes from Pseudophryne corroboree, assembly GCF_028390025.1. Classification (NCBI taxonomy): domain Eukaryota; kingdom Metazoa; phylum Chordata; class Amphibia; order Anura; family Myobatrachidae; genus Pseudophryne; species Pseudophryne corroboree. Next base: position 460,521,486 of record NC_086449.1, read on the forward strand.
CAGTCATTTTTTGTGGTGACCAACTATTAGGTATTGTATTTATGAGGAACTAATGACCTCAGATTTAATGTACCATTACTATAAACAAATTGTTTATTATTATTATTATTATTATTAATAATAATAATAATAATAATAATAATAATAGTACTAATAATATAAATGTCCTACATCATTGTATAAAAAACAAACAGCAAACAGTACATTAAATTACAGTACAGAACGTAATGCAATAACATACATCTGTGAATGGCAGAATAAATAGCAAAAAGGCCAAACAGAGCATCTTACGGTAATTTGAGGGTTGACGCATTAAACAGTAATGACAGCAGAGAAGTAAACCAGTGGAGAATAAAATAATAGGTAGAAGCTGGTATAGGTAACTTATCCACTGGTCCACTTCTCCACTCTTTTTACTTTTTGATACAGCAACTCCTTGTATAGATAATTGAGACATGACATCACAGATAAGAAGACAGCAAGCATTAACTCAGTTTCCAGACACGAACTAAGGATGCACTGGCTTGCTCACCAAGCAGTGAGCGTTCTCTCCAGACACCCTAAAAGCTTTAGACAGGTGCCACCAGGCAGCAGTCATGCTGTTTCCAAAGCCTTATAACCTAGCTGCTGGCACAGGTCCCACCACCCTCAGTATAGTCTTGAGAGCCAATGAAGTAGAACAGGAGTCAAGGGAGGTATGATGACCAGCAGAAACTACAGGACATACTGTAGATGTGCTGCTGCAGATAGTGAAGGATAACACAAGTGAAAAGGGGTGTACAACAGAAAGAACAATGTTGTATGAGTGAGTAGGTGGGGAGAGGTATGACGAAGTGGGCTAGGGAGAGGGCTAGTAGACTTTTATGACAAAGTTATGTTTTTAGGGCACATATAAAATGTAATAATGAATGTTAATTCCTCTCACAACATGCCTGTATCTAATGAGTAGACTACAATTACACTTTATTAAGTATAACTAAGATAAATTTTAGCATTAACAAAACTTTTTTATTTTGTAAACACTAATATTCAGTGTTTACAAAACTCTCCATTGGTTCCATACATTTATGCCAATTCCCCCCACTCATTAAGGCCATTAATAACAACAACTTATTGAACATTTCTATTAAAGTTTTATAGACTGTATTATAGGCACAATATGTATTATTTCCTTTTGGTTGTTCACACCTCAGTATACTTTAATGCATTGTTTAATTCATAAATACTATTTTTAACGGAATGCAGCTATGATGTTGACAGTGACTGTATGGACAGTCATAATATTAACACCACAATGTCGAATTGTGGCATGTGCACATGGTTATAATGTTAACCTGCAGTATGACTAGTATATACAGCCATTATGCCAACATTACAAATCTTAGGGCTAGGGTTAGCAATAGGGTGTATTTTCAACATGTCGACTTTATGGCAATATAGACATTCTCCAAGTTGACATCTTGCATGTCGACATAATTTACATGTCAACATGTACCCTGTTGACATGGAGTACCTGTCAACATTATGAATGTCATAAAAACTCCTTATTAAATTGGGCAATTATTTCATCTTGAGCCACTTAAAACATTTCAGTAAACTCTCATGGGCAGCACACATTTTTTTTTCAATATCTATCAATACAATTGTACTGGTATTTATTGTATTTTCCACACAAATTTATAACACTCTTGGGTAGAGAGAACCCATTCCACATTAGGGGGTGCAGTGGAAGAGCATTCTATCACTTAGCACTTTTGCAACTTTATATATCAATATCACTTGCAGGGGAGGCGAGATCTTGGTACTGGCGGCAGAGGTAGGCAGAAGCAGGCACTGTGTGAGCTCAGCAGTGGCGGCTGCGGCTGAGGAAGCAGGCACCGGCAGTGGTGGGAGCTCAACACTGGTGGGAGCTTGCAGTGACTGCAGCGACTGGGTACGGTACATTACAGATGTTGTAATGGTTAGCATTACTGCGTCACGGCAATGAGGTCCTGGCTTCAATTCTCACCATGGCCCTAACTGTGTGGAGTTTGTATATTCTCCCTGTACTTGCGTGGGTTTCCTCCAGGCACTCCAGTTTCCCCCCACAATCCTAAAATACACTGTTAGGTTACTTGGCTGCCAACACAAATTAACCCTAGCATGAACATGTGGTAGGGAATATAGATTGTAAGCTCCAATGGGGCAGGGACTGATGTGAATGGACAATTATTCTCTGTAAAGCACTGCAAAATATGTGTGCGCTATATAAATAACTGGTAATAATAAATAAATAATTATACATTTACACTTAGATGCAAACTGCATACAACTTGAATGAACTCTATATAGTGCAATAAGGTGACATCAGAGAACATTTGATCAGTCTTTTGCCTTGATATTGTTGCTTTTGACTATATAAAATGATAGCTAGTGATTGGTTGGTTGGTTGGCTCATTGCTTGTCTTGGACAACTTCTTCACCTGTCCTCTTTAGATAGAAGATTTGATACATACTGTAACATGCTTACTGTGCAATAGAACCTTATATAATGCTTGACATTATTTAACTTTTCCTCTAATGGAGTTTCCAGAGCGGGAGGTCCAGGTGGAAAGCATGTGCACAGCGAATCATGTCATCATGGCCAAGCCCCACTGCTGCTCATTGTTGTGCTTTGTGACATTGAGCAGCATGGTGCTCAAACTGCTCAATCAAGTCCCTGCATTGCCTAGTTCTCTGGGGAAGTGGGTATGATCTTGGAGGTTGTTCTATTCTTCTGGCATAGAAAATTTTATTTGAAGGTATCATATTATTCAGATGGTGTAATGGGTAGCATTACTGCTTCACAGCACTGAGGTCATGGATTTAATTCCCACCATGGCCCTAACCCAGTACTTGAGTGGGTTTCCTCCGGGTACTCCGGTTTCCTCTCACAATCCAAAAATACACTGGAAGGTTAATTGGATCCCGCAAAATAAACCCTAGCATCAATGTGTATGTGTGTGCATGTGGTAGGGAATATAGGGGGTAATTCCAAGTTGATCGCAGCAGGAAATTTTTTAGCAATTGGGCAAAACCATGTGCACTGCAGGGGGGGCAGATATAACATTTGCAGAGAGAGTTAGATTTGGGTGTGGTGTGTTCAATCTGCAATCTAATTTTCAGTGTAAAAATAAAGCAGCCAGTATTGACCCTGCACAGAAATAAAATAACCCACCCAAATCTAACTCTCTCTGCAAATGTTATATCTGCCTCCCCTGCAGTGCACATGGTTTTGCCCAATTGCTAACTTTGTTGCTGCTGCGATCAACTCAGAATTACCCCCATAGTTTGTAAGCTCCACTGGGGCAGGGACTGATGTGAATGGACAAATATTCTAGGTAAAGCGCTGCAGAATATGTGTGCGCTATATAAATCACTGGTAATAAATATTTATTCACCTATTACATGCAGATCATTTGCCTTTGTTTAAATAATTGAAATCATTTGAATGAAGGTTTGCTAAATGGTTTTTCCTCTGCAGTTTGTTATTTATTTTTTTGCTTGTTAGACATGCTGCTAGTAATAATAATATGTTTGTGATGAATTGTCTTTAATTTTCACCCACGCAGTTTATCAATATGGAGTCTACATTTTCTTTATTTTAAAATTAAACTTTAACATGTTTTACATTAGAAATAAAGCTGTACAATGGTAATCAGAGGATGCACAAAATTACTGTACTGTATAAACATAAAGTATATATCCATATCATAATGTACATGCACACTAAGCTATCTATCTATCTATCCATCTATATATATATATATATATATATATATACACACTGCTCAAAAAAATAAAGGGAACACTTAAACAACACAATGTAACTCCAAGTCAATCACACTTCTGTGAAATCAAACTGTCCACTTAGGAAGCAACACTGTTTGACAATCAATTTCACATGCTGTTGTGCAAATGGAATAGACAACAGGTGGAAATTATAGGCAATTAGCAAGACACCCCCAATAAATGAGTTGTTCTGCAGGTGGTGACCACAACCACTTCTCAGCTCTTATGCTTTCTGGCTGATTTTTTGGTCACTTTTGAAAGCTGGCGGTGCTTTCAATCTAGTGGTAGCATGAGACGGAGTCTACAACCCACACAAGTGGCTCAGGTAGTGCAGCTCATCCTGGATGGCACATCAATGCGAGCTGTGGCAAGAAGGTTTGCTGTGTCTGTCAGCGTAGTGTCCAGAGCATGGAGGCGCTACCAGGAGACAGGCCAGTACATCAGGAGACATGGAGGAGGAAGTAGGAGGGCAGCAACCCAGCAGCAGGACTGCTACCTCCGCCTTTGTGCAAGGAGGAACAGGAGGAGCACTGCCAGAGCCCTGCAAAATGACCTCCAGCAAGCCACAAATGTACATGTGTGTACTCAAACGATCAGAAACAGACTCCATGAGCATGGTATGAGGGCCCAACGTCCACAGATGGGGGTTGTGTTTACAGCCCAACACCGTGCAGGACATTTGGCATTTGCCAGAGAATACCAAGATTGGCAAATTTGCCACTGGTGCCCTGTGCTCTTCACAGATGAAAGCAGGTTCTCACTGAGCACATATGACAGACGTGACAGAGTCTGGAGACGCGAAGGAGAATGTTCTGCTGCCTGCAACATCCTCCAGCATGACTGGTTTGGCAGTGGGTCAGTAATGGTGTGGGGTGGCATTTCTTTGGGGGGCCGCACAGCCCTTCATATGCTCGCCAGAGGTAGCCTGACTGCCATTAGGTACCGAGATGAGATCCGCAGACCCCTTGTGAGACCATATGCTGGTGTGGTTGGCCCTGGGTTCCTCCTAATGCAAGACAATGCTAGACATCATGTGGCTGGAGTGTGTCAGCAGTTCCTGCAAGACGAAGGCATTGATGCTATGGACTGGCCCACCCGTTCCCCAGACCTGAATCCAACTGAACACATCTGGGACATCATGTCTCGCTCCATCCACCAACAGACTGTCCAGGAGTTGCACCACAGACTGTCCAGGAGTTGGCGGATGCTTTAGTCCAGGTCTTGGAGGAGATCCCTCAGGAGACCATCCACCACCTCATCAGGAGCATGCCCAGGCATTGTAGGGAGGTCATACAGGCACGTGGAGGCCACACACACACTACTGAGCCTCATTTTGACTTGTTTTAAGGACACTACATCAAAGTTGGATCAGTCTGTAGTGTGTTTTTCACTTTAATTTTGAGTGTGACTCAAATCCAGACCTCCATGGGTTAATACATTTGATTTCCATTGATAATTTTTGTTTGATTTTGTTGTCAGCACATTCAACTATGTAAAGAACAAAGTATTTAATAAGAGTATTTAATTCATTCAGATCTAGCATGTGTTATTTTAGTGTTCCCTTTATTTTTTTGAGCAGTGTGTATATATATGTGTGTATAGATATATACTGGGCCTGTTCTAGACCTTGTGGCGCTCAGGGCAAAAGTTTCCTATGGCACCTTCCCCCCAGCCGGCAAATCAGGGTTAGTGCGCGCCCAAGGCGAGTGTCAAAAAATATGGGCGTGGCTTCATAGGAAACGGTTGTGGCCACAGAATAGTACCGATTCACATTACACCACACAGCAGTGTCCGTCAGTCACATTACAACACACAGTAGTGTGCCTCAGTCAGATTACACCACACAGTAGTGTCCGTTAGTCACATTACACCACACAGTAGTGTCATTCAGTCACATTACACCAACAGGTGTGCCCCCAGTAGTTGTGCCCCAAGTAGATGTGCCCCTAGTAGATGTGCCCCTAGTAGATGTGCCCACAGTAGATGTGCCCACAGTAGATATGCCCCCAGTAGATTTGCCCCCAGTAGATGTGCCCCCAGTAGATGTGCCCTCTGTAGATGTGCCCTCTGTAGATTTGACCCCTGTATGACCCATAGTAGCACTGCTTACACACACAAATAAAAAAAAACACAAAATACTCACCAGCCCTGCTCCTGCTCCCAGCCCACTGCAGCCCTCCATCTGTGGCCACCTACTACTCGGGTCTATGGGAGAGACATCATGACATCTCTCCCATAGTGCCAAACAGACACTAGAGGTCAATTAGGACCTCTAGCGTCTGACAATGGTGGTGGCTGCAGCGAGATCCCACACAACCCATGGCGCCTGCTGCAGCCAGGGACTGCGATATGTGGGATGCAGGGTGCGGGTGAGTGGCGGGCAGCCTGCAGCGCCCTGGGTTTGCCTGCCTAGAACCGCTAGTACAGAGCATCCCACTAGGTGGGAAATATAGCACTCTCCAGACTTACAACTATACGGGGGAAAAAATTGATACAGGTTGAGTATCCCATATCCAAATATTCCGAAATACGGAATATTCTGAAATACGGACTTTTTTGAGTGAGAGTGAGATAGTGAAACCTCTGTTTTTTTGATGACACAATGTATACAAAATTTGTTTAATACACAAAGTTATTAAAAATATTGTATTAAATGACCTTCAGGCTGTGTGTATAAGGTGTATATGAAACATAAATGAATTGTGTGACTGTACACACACTTTGTTTAATGTACAAAGTTATAAACAATATTGGCTAAAATTACCTTCAGGCTGTGTGTATAAGGTGTATATGAAACATAAATGCATTCTGTGCTTAGATTTAGGTCCCATCACCATGATATATCATTATGGTATGCAATTATTCCAAAATACGGAAAAATCCGATATCCAAAATACCTCTGGTCCCAAGCATTTTGGATAAGGGATACTCAACCTGTATTTATTAAAAAAAAAAAAGTTTGAACATACCGGTTCCAAGTAGAAAAGAATTATTAAGAGTTAATCTATGCAATTTAATCAATGGTGCAGCTATAGTATAAGTCTAACAGTGCTTCCCCACTGCACTTAAATTACAGATAAAAATTTCAGAATGTAAGAAATAGATTACAAACCTTTCACAGATAACCCGCTTCACCAACAATTCACCACAAGGTGAAGAATAAAGGAAAGATAATGCCATTGTCAAGTATCTCACATTCACAGGTATAAGATGGTGTTCCAATAGTTACTTTTGATAGGCTCTGCAACAGAATGTGTCCCCTTCATATTTATAAGAGCTGAAATTAGCTCATAAAGGGGCACACAAGGGGAAATACTATAGTGCAAATTATCGTTTTAAAATACATATATTTAATAATACAGCACACAGGTTGTATGAGGTTGTATTTGTAGGGGTAAACAAAAAATACAACCTCATTGGAAAACACGAAATTTGGAAAAAAGATTATCACAGGCAGATATTAAATGGATTTACCATTTAGGCACCCTTGTTCCCAAGGGACTAAATGTGGAATTTGAATTGAAATGTTTTCTGACTTAAATATCTTTTTTAATCACTATCTTATAACTTTTTTATAGTTGCGCTCCTTTGTACAATTTGGTATTAAGGCAATAACCTGTGGCTTGAAATTGTGCCCATCATTAATTTTATTTTTATTTTGAGGTACTGTGTTGTATTTTTAATATGTGAACATTAATATAAACTGAGTGAATCTCCTCTTGGAACGCAAACATTAGAGATCATCTGGGGCTATGGAACGCATGGTCATCTTTGCAACATCTTCCAGGATTAGGAGGAGCTAATCCGCAGAATTTCTGGTGAAATGATGACCATTTCTGACTGAGTGGAACACACGGCCATCTTGGATACAGTCTTTTCATTGGACTGCGCCAGCGTGGACATTCCAGATGCTGATTAGCGGCAATTTAGCTCAGGTGATGATTGTATTAGTTACGGTATAAAGAGGGAGCTTGGGGTGAGCAGTGTATATGCTACTGATGAAGGACGAATGTCTGAAATGTGTTAAGCATACCTCTCTCCTGTCTTCACTATCCCGTTAAGAGGCTGCTGCTACTTTGAAGGTCCTGTATTGTAATCCAGTTCCGGAGCCCGATTGTTCAGTGAACCCAGATCCATCAGAGTGTTCCCAGGACTCCTCTGTCTGTAGCTGCTATTGCCTGAAAAGGGATCTTTCTATATGCACTTTTATCTACTCTGTTTGTAAGTGTGCTGTATTATTAAATTTATGTATTTTAAAATGATAATTTGCACTATGGTATTTCCCCTTGTGTGCCCCTTTATGAGCTAATTTCAGCTCTTATATATATGAAGAAGACACATTCTGTTGCAGAGCCTATCAAAAGTAACTATTGGAATACCAACTGATACCTGTGAATGTGAGATACTTGAAAATGGTATTATCTTTCCTTTATTCTTCACCTTGCGGTGAATTATTGGTAAAGTGGGTTATCTGTGGATTGCTTGTAACATACCAGTTCCACAAAAGTACCATTGACGTTTTGGTCCCCATCCCAAACCTTTTTCAAGGTGGACAGAAAGGTCAATAGGACGTCACACCAAAAAAGTTAAAAGTAAAGCCAAGGTGTGGAAACTTATTGTTCCGATACCGAGAGCTATCTGGTTGATCCTGCCAGTAGCATGTGCTTATTTCAACGATTAAGTCATGCACATGTAAGTAAACAAGGGCGGTACTGTGAAACTGCGAATGGCTCATTAAATAAGTAATGGACATATATATATATATATATATATATATATAACAAGCAAAGTCGGGCGGCACTCACGGCGCAGAAATGAAAACAGACAAGCAAGTCTGATAGTCTAATCAACGTTTCAATGTCTATTATAACATTTTCGTCAGGATAATAGACATTGAAACGTTGATTAGACTATCAGACTTGCTTGTCTGTTTTTATTTCTGCACCGTGAGTGCCGCCCGACTTTGCTTGTTACATTGGACACAGCGCTGCTGTTACCAGGGAGGGCACCGGCCACATCACTTGCATTCAGTGAATTTTGGGAATTGGGAGTGCCGTGGACCTTGTATACATACATATATATATATATATATATATAAAAAACCTGATATGATCTGTTGGGCATGGGCACAGCCATTCTTGGTACATGGGGTGCTGTTGCTATGGAGCCTCCAGTATTAGGGAGCCCCAGACCCAGGTCATGTAGTTGTCTACCAAATTCCTGGAATGGCATCCTTTGTAATTGGTTGTGGTCCATTTGCTCATTCTGAAAAGGGGAATTTATGTTTGTATACAGTAGCTGGTGGTCTCTGTCTCTACCTTTCAGTAAAGCTCCACACTGATATAATCCATCTCTTGCATTCCCATTTTTTCCTCACATGCACAGTACAGCTAATCAGTGACCCTGGCACAGGTGGGGAGTAGGCTTCTCTATAACTAAATTGAGGTGGAGATCCAGGATTGAGCTTTAAGACTAAGATTCTTAGAGAAAAGGACACTGTCCTGAAATGTTTTTTTCCCCAGAAACTTCACACTACCGCTGAGTTACCATTCACCAGCTCTGCGGCTTCCATGCGGCATACATACTTGCTCCCAGTCATATCACCATCAGCATGGCCTATGTACCTTGCAGGGGCATTTACAGAGAGGCGGAGGCCTGTGTGCAGCCTTCTGCATCAGGGCCCCCCTCCTCTCTGACTGAGGCACAAGGTTTTATAACTTACCTCTCCAGAGTGCCCCGGCGATGCCATCCTTCTCCGCAGTGGCAGTAGAGTCTGAGCACAGACTCTATTGTGCATGTGCAGACCTCCGGGAACACGTCGGCCATTTTCCCAAAGATTTTCCAAATGCACATAACTCCTGAAAAATGGCCACGTGCCACATTTCCAAAGTTTTCAGCAGGCGCAATAGAGTTTGTTCCCCCTAGTGTTCAGACTCTATTGTGCGGCCGAGAAGGGATGGCTCTGATGGGGACTCCAAAGAGGTAAGTATTAAACAAATGGGTGCAGTGTGTGCAGTGTGTGCAGGGTGGGCCCACCTGGACTCCAGGGCCCATGTGCCCTGCACACACTGCACCCATTATAGATATGCCAATGGTAGCTGAGGTCTATTCCATCTGCTGCTGTACTCACCACTTACCATTAGCGTGGATCCCGTTCTACATTCGGGTTGATTACTTCCTTTCTCAAGGATTGCTCTGTGGTTCACTCAGGTTAAATGGCATATCTCTTTGATACTTATTGGTTTTCCAATACTGTGTGTGTTGTCTTGGGCTGGCAGAATAGGGTGCTGGTTCTGAGGCTAGAGTTTATGGTTGTATTGCAGTCTGTGCACTCATGTGTTCAGTACTGTTTTACTTGGTCTGCTTCTTTGTACTGAGTTCCTCAATTGTATTCTAGGGCCAGGTCTTGCGTCAGAGTACCAGGGATGTAGATTTCTCAAGCTCTTTCCAGGTTACATAAGACTATGATTTCTGATTTGTATTCTGGCTCCATTTTGCCAGTACTGTGCTGCTTTGAGTTCTGGGGCCTTTGTTGCTGGAGTGTGATTCTGGCCTGGTCAGTTTTAATTGATCACCAGATGAAAGACCACCCGGTGACCTGTGGTTCATGGTTCCATTTTAGTATCCTTGCATATCACCGTCTGTGGTTCCTGTGTGTCAGTAGTGTGCTTAATCTCCAGTAAAACCTATGCATGCAAGTTTCATCAAACCTCCCATTTTTCTCTACATCTCAGATCATACCCAGATCTAAAGAATTCCAGAACCATGACAGCTGGTTCTCCATAGGCATCTGCAGTACTGTGGCTGGTGGGTGCCAGTCTTCTACTGTTCATTGCCCACTTCAACCTACTGCCTACCCTATGTTTGACATTCATGGTGCTGGCCAGTTCTCACCCTCCTCGGTTGCAGTACAGATGGCTCTGGCTGCTGTTCCACTTCCTGAAATCTGCTCTCCCCTGCCGGCGGGATGCCACTCTTCCCTCTTAAAGAGACTGGTACTCCAAAAGCGTGACATCACTCTGGTGCAAATTTCAACCATTCTCTATATAATGAAGTCTCTGGATCCAATCCAGTGCCAGAGCATTATGTGCCATACCTATACTACAGGGTCTTGTTCTGTTAGAGCTCTCAGTGTACTCTCAGTGTTCTCTCAGTGTTCTGATCAGCTCCTTCTGATGATTCTCCATGTCTGCTCCTTTTGTACTGTTACTAAACATATCTTGGTTCTGACTCTGGCTTTTCTTCTGACCATCCCATGGTATAGCATTGTCTGTCTTGTTTTGACCTATTTCTGTTGACTATGCTCCAGTATTCCTCATTGAGACTAGTCTCACAACCTGCCCTCAATACCTCCAGTGTTCACCAGCCTGTACATAGCTGTTGGGTGTTTGAGAATGAGGCATAAAGTCATACTACTTGGGCTTTGGGTTGTAGTGCAGGATTAGAAAGTATTTCACCCTTCTAATTATTGCTAACCTTGTTGTATAATGTGAAATCCCTTTGTCTCTAGCAATGTGCACGCAGCTTACAGTAAACCTGACATTTAGAGTACAATGTAAACCCTAGGGCCAGGAGACAGCTGGCTGAAGCCCAGTGGTTTTGGTGTATACTATAACTTTAGTAACATTTTGTCTGGTATTAATTACACCTGATCTTTTGTAATAATTTGTAACCACAATACTTACACCACTGATAGGACAATGAAAATACTAATATAATAATGTAAAACATATAATTACAATTACATATTAGAATCATAAAGATGGAATATAATCAACAGAATGTTTTTAGATTAGATTGAGAGAGAAGTAATAAATTATAAAGATAAAGTGGCCCAGTTGGATCATTAAAATCAATTAGTGAAAAGAAAGGAGAGTGCATAAGATGTCCATAATTAAAAGATGCCAACATCAGTCTCTTTTTAATAGACTAATCTATGATATATAGGTTAATCATGGTTAAAATATTATTGAATATAATATTTCACAATTTCACCATTAGACGTGTACATGTACAGATGTGTCAACATACACCTTTCCCCAAATTAGCCATATGGGCAAATTAGCCATGCAATTTAATTTTTTTTAAGATATGCTACTTTAATCTGCTACTTTATATGAATTATTTTGAATGGAAAAAAAAATTGTGAATGCATCCAATCGCAACCCGTGTTGGAGCATCTAAGCCATGCTAAGCATTTCATGCCAAATTAAGCAAAAGGGAAAGTTTTATTAGGATACATCTGTATGTGATTAATAAACCAGATAATGTACTCAATGTCAGCTGACCTATTGTTTATGTGTCCTGTGTATCTTTATGTCATGCACTGTAAATGAGTGGAAAGGATCCGACATCAATTGGGGTGTAGTATTGTATGCCCGTGGCCGGGCTCCCGGCGACCAGCATACAGGTGTCGGAATCCCGACCGCCGGCATACCGACAGCGTGGCAAGAGCAAATGAGCCCCTTGCGGGCCCGGTGGCGGGCTATGCAGGCCACGCTATTTATTCTCCCTCTAGGGGGGTTGTAGACCCCCAAGAGGAAGATAAAGTGTTGGTATGCCAGCCCCTGGGATTCCGGCGCCGGTATACTGTGCGCCGGGATCCCGACAGCCGGCAAACTGAAGACCACCCCATCGATTGAATAGACCTTAAAGAAGTAGAAGAGACAAAAGTAGAAGTAAAATAGAGTAAGGAATAGGGATGTCGGGAGTGTTTACTCAAATTAATCTAAGATTATCCTTCCATCTTTAGGACAACTACAATCATTAATATACACTTATAATTCACCCTTCATGTGGCTGCATCTCAGTGCATAAAATGCAGAACAGGTCAAGACAAATTGCTGTTCAGGCCATAATGCTATAATGAAGAAGCAATGTGATCTAAGTGATTGTAACCATGTAATCATTGTTGGTGCATGCTGTGGGCAAACAGAGATATTGCTAATGAGAGAAATCAGGAAAGAATGGCGACTCTAGTTCAGTCTTCATTTGTGGCGGCATTGCATACCTACAGTATAACATGTATCATAGATGTACTATACAGATCCCAGATCTACACATATCCAAAATCTCTAGTCTTTTAAAAATGCTGACCACCCCAAATCACTGGTAGCTTTATTATACAAACCATAGATATATGGCAAATGTAAATGCCCCCCCAAATGCCCCCCCCCCAAAAAAAAAACTTGCTAGCCTCTGCCATTTCTAATCACAGTTATTGAAGACGTTTACCAAATTCTGGACTAACATGCCCCTTGCAGATGTTTGTGCTTTGATCATTTCTTTAATCCAACTATGGTTTCATTGGTCAAGACTGACTTGCTCACCTGGTTCTTGGTCTGTATGGGTAAGTGCATACTTTGCCCTATGCAGGAGTCAGACTTTATGTACAGTAACTTCTGGAAACAAACCACAGCAAAGTCAGACTCAGTAGTGTTATAGTAAGTTGACAGGTAAGGGAGAAGCAGTGATAGGAATCAGGGACCAGCTAATTTTTGGATCAGCTCTCTTCACACTAGAGCAATGTAGAATTGCTTCAGGGTTTTAATATCCACTGCTGCAACTCGCAGCGAGTTGAATACTTCTATAGCACTGCCGCTATGCAGTGCTTCACAAATAGACTCGACAGTGTTAAAATACTGCAGCACATATTTAAAAAAACCCATTACAATAACAGAAACCAAATCACTGATTTGTAATCCTATAGCAGAAACTGGAAGATAACACTACTTCCTCACTGTGTCACATTAACTACAGTGAATACAGTGAATATGCTGCATACTGTAAACTGTAATACGTTAGTAATATTTCTGTAGTGTCTGTTGATAGAAATGATAAGTGGCTTGGCCCAAGGCAAACTGTTTGCAGGCAGCTATTACATGTAATTGCTTGGAATAAATAATCTTAAATCTTTATATAATATTAATACCCGCAAGATAAAGGATGAAAATTGGTTATGTGTGAAACATAGAAAATTACAGATTAAGAAAGCTATTCGGCAATTGGAATATATCTCTGGAGGTGTAACCGTTGTACTGCTCTCTGTTCAACATGTTGTTCTAAGAAATACAGCATTCTTTATCCATTTCTATTCACCAGTGTAAAAACCTCTATTGTTATACAGGGTTTTTCTTACATACAGTAAATTCTGCATTCATATTCCACACATGACATGCAACAGTTTTAAGGTGAAGCCCATTGCAGTTTGAGATGTAAGAAGATAAAAACTGGTTGAACAGTGCACCAGATATTGTATCTGTGAAAAATCAGAGATCAGATGCCTATCTAACAGTGGGGGTAAATTTTTACCATGTAAGTGTGCTTGTCAGAGCCGTACCTAGACTTTTTGGTGCCCTGGGGCAGAAAAAGCATTGGTGACCACCCCCCTCCCCTATTTTCAAACAAGGATATAAGGCAAACCCTAGTGCCCACTGAAAGCACTTGCTATGATGTACAGATGTGTCCTCTTACATCCTTCTACAGTCATGCTAAACAGCCCATGAAGTCGTGTCATGCTGTGGCGGGACTCGGTAGTGGTGAGCATCTTTTTTGCATTTTCTTCCCACGAAAATGCGTCTTGGACGATAAGCAGCATGCCTATATTCTGTGTGTATTTGCGGCTCTATCTGCATACGAAATGCCACGTTACAGTGTTTTCCATGAACACACTGTGGTATAGCATTTTGTATGCAAATACAGTCACAGTCACACACTGAATATAGGCATACTGCATATAATTTTAATCAGCAGAAGCTACTTGGGCATCCAATTACATTACTTTGTGTCTAAGACGCATTTTCGCAGGAAAAACAAAAAAAAATTAGCTCACAGCTACTGAGTCACACGGTACTCGCGTTATGGGGGTAATTCCAAGTTGATCGCAGCAGGATTTTTGTTAGCAATTGGGCAAAACCATGTGCACTGCAGGGGTAGATGTAACATGTGCAGAGAGAGTTAGATTTGGGTGGGTTATTTTGTTTCTGTGCAGGATAAATACTGGCTGCTTTATTTTTACACTGCAAATTAGACTGCAGATTGAACACACCCCACCCAAATCTAACTCTCTCTGCACATGTTATATCTGCCTCCCCTGCAGTGCACATGGTTTTGCCCAATTGCTAAAAAAAAATCCTGCTGCGATCAACTTGGAATTACCCCCTATGTGTAAAGATGTAAGAGGACACATCTGAACCTTCCCACATTATATATATATATATATATATATATATACACACTCTTGTATAGTCCACACTCTAGCCTTGTATAATAACCGCTGGGGTCGCATCCATAAATAGACAAGTGTCACCAGGACCCATCTATTCCAATATAGTAATAATGATATCAGGAGCACTCACCAGTCTTCTTAAGCCTTTTTATTATTATAACATCAGGAAATCAGATACCCCTGTGCTGATTACCTGATGTTATACTAATAAAAAGGCTTATCATTATAACTATATGTATATATATATATATATATATATACATACACACACACACACACACACACACACACACACACACACACACACACACACACACACAAATTTTTAGAACACCTATACTTACAGAACACTCCCAAGAAAATTGATTTGGACACAAAACCTCTTACCACCATTATGTACTTAATTTAAAAGCTCTTTGGCATTTAGTTACTAATAATAATAATAATTTTATTTATATAGCGCTCTTTCTCCAACAGGACTCAAGGCGCTTTACATTATCCTTTATTTTTAATCACACATTTCTTAGTAGTTATACCCAGTACCTTCAGTCAAATCTTCCTTTATTTAATTCACACGTTTCAAAATACTGTCACACCCATGTTTCAAACCACTGACCTTCCATATTGCAGTCAGAAACCAATTTCATGGAGCTATTTGCTGGTGTATGGGAACGAAAAGAGTATTTTGAAATGTATTCCTAAATAAAGGAGGGTGTGAATGAAGGAGCTTAGGAATGTGAGGAAGATGGGGGTGGCCGGGTGATGATGGAGATTAAAGAATGGAAAGTTACAAGTGAGACTGAATAAGACAGAAAATTGACAGGTGCTGCACAACAGCACTCCTGCCTTGCTTTGCTAAAAAAACAAAACAAAACCCATAACAAGCATGTGGATAGCCCAAACCGTATGTGGATAGCCCAAACCACATGTCGATAGCCCAAACAACGTGGATAGCCCAAACCACATGTGGATAGCCCAAACCACATGTGGATAGCCCAAACCACATGTGGATAGCCCAAACTACATTATATTATAGCAATCAACTTGGCAAAGTCACATGGAAAAATTTGGTTTTGCTTTACAGTGTATAATTGGGGTCATTCCGAGTTGATCGCTAGCTGCATTTGTTCGCAGTGCAGCGTTCAGGCTAAAAAATGGCAATTCTGTGCATGCGTATGCGGCGCAATGCACACGCGCGACATATGGGTACAACAGACAATGTATTTACACACAGGGTCTAGCGAAGCATTTCAGTCTCGCTGACTGCCGCTGAGTGATTGACATGAAGTGGGCGTTTCTGGGTGTCAGCTGACAGTTTTCAGGGAGTGTTCAAAAAAATTCAGGCGTGCCAGGGAAAACGCAGGCGTGGCTGGGCGAACGCAGGGTGGGTTTTTGACATCAAATCCAGAACTGAATGTTCTGAAGTGATACACACATGCCCCCCACAGTGCCAGATACACACATGCCCCCCACAGTTCCAGATACACACATGCCCCCCACAGTGCCAGATACACACATGCCCCCCACAGTTCCAGATACACACATGCCCCCCACAGTGCCAGATACACATATGCCCCCCATAGTGCCAGATACACACATGCCCCCCACAATGCCAGATATGCCCCCACATTGCCAGATACACACATGCCCCCCACAGTGCCAGATATGCCCCCACATTGCCAGATACACATGCCCCTATGGTGCTAGATATGTGCTCATAGTGCCAGATACAAATATGCCCCCACAGTGCCAGATACACCTCACAGTCATGTAGTCATAGTCCCCATCCCCCACCCAGCACATAGCCATAGTCCCATCCCAGTAAATAGCCATAGCCCCCACCTCCACAAGCAATAGCCGTAGTCCCCCCAGCACATAGCCGTAGTTCCCCCTAGCACATAGCCATAGTCTCCACCTCTCCCAACACAGTCATACAGTAGTCCCCACCCCCTCCCATCACATAACAATAGTTCCCTGCCAGCATAGTCCCCCCTCCCTGCACATAGCCCCTCACCTCCACACAGCACATAGCCCTAGTCCCCACCCCATAGCATCACAGCAGATAGCCGTAGTGTCTGGCAATACCTGCTGTGCTCCCAGCAGCCGTTGCCACCAGGAGCTCCTGACAGCAAGGGTCGCTGGGAGTTGTAGTTTATTTTCAGTTTCTTCCCTGTTGTGCATTGCGGCGCTGGACACCGGTGCCATCTCCTGCCTGCTGAGCGATCCTCCACCCTCCATCCCAGGCAATGCAGAGGCAGCTCGAAACTGCAGGTATTGCCAGACAGCTTAAGATTTTCCACCCATTGGCCGAGGGTGGCACTGTCGGGTGGCGCCTCCCTGCTTGGCTGGTGCCCCTGGTGAGTGCCATCCTGGCCAATGGGTAAATACGCCCCTGTCCAAATCAGTCATAAAGGTTAACAGAGATTGCCTATCATAGTGTAGTAAAATTATACATTTATTAATTAGAATCATGGTATCTGCATACCAGAAAAATGTGGAAATAATATTTATCTGACACGGTGTCCCAGACTTGCAATATCTCAGAATATGCACCAGTGGAAAACAAAATTGTTCTAATTTGGCACAATGGGCTCTAATTAACAATAGTCATGATATTGGCTTGAATATTTTCAGGCAATATTTGTAATATTAGCATTTTGAACACATTTTTCCCTGCTGTACAACAAAACTCTACTCAGGGCTAGCGGTTGCATTAATACACTGACCCTGTGAAGTCCCCGCAGGCAGTCTTTTCTTTTTTCTGAAAAGAATGTTGTGCTCTGTCTAGTATCGCTCATTGGTGGTCATTCCGAGTTGTTCGCTAGCTAGCTGCTTTTAGCAGCATTGCTAACGCTAGGTCGCCGCCCTCTGGGAGTGTATCTTATTTTAGCAGAATAGCGAACGAAAGATTAGCAGAATTGCTACTAAATAATTCCTTGCAGTTTCTGAGTAGCTCCAGACCTACTCCTAGATTGCGATCACCTCAGTCCGTTCTGTTCCTGGTTTGATGTCACAAACACGCCCTGCGTTCAGCCAGCCACTCCCCTGTTTCCCCAGCCACTCCTGCGTTTTTACCTGGCACGCCTGTGTTTTTTAGCACACTCCCTGAAAACGCCAAGTTGCCGCCCAGAAACACCCACTTCCTGTAAATCACACTACGATCACTCGAGCGTTAAAAAAACGTTGCTCGAGCTTGTGCAAATCTCCAAAGTTTTGTGTTAAATTACTTAGTGCATGCGCGCTGCGTAGCATGCGCATGCGCATTTTCCACCTAATCGCTGCGTTGCAAAAAACGTCAACGAGCGAACAACTCGGAATGACCACCATGGTCTGACTTCAGGTCGGGCATGCACATACTGATGGCCCATCTCTTTTCTGCGTATAAATAGTGTATATACTTGCTGTTTTCACCATTTTTGTGTCTTTTCTATGAAAACAGACTTTTGTGGGTATGTGCATGCCCGCGATTTATCACATTCAAATGCAAATTAGTGAAGACGGGATTGCAGCTAAAATTGGTGCTGAAAGTGAAAAGTGAAAATGGGTAAATCTGTCCATACTACCTGAAAAAGCTAAACTAACATAGGATAACAATATAAACCTTTATTATTGGTTATAATAATAGTATTTCTTGTACTTAAATTGGGTCAAATGGCTGTTATAGGAATTTTTTTTATGTAAAAAAATTATAGAAATATTTTTCTCCCAGCAAAATAAGTGCTAAAATTAAACTTGGGGTAGATAAAAAATGGATATAAGTATATATTTGGGTTATTTTAGGGGACTTTTAATAAAAAAAAAGTGGAAACAGACCAATTACTCCCACCTGCAAGTCTAAAACACTTGTCCCACTTATAAAGCACCCCAATATACTTGCCCCATACATTGTACCCCAATTTTTATCATTTTGCACTTCCACCCCAAAAAGGACATGCCATTATTGGCCAATTAAAAATAATGAAAAACTTCTAAGTGCCTAATTAGTCATTCAGGTGGGTGTCCCAGGGGTTCACAACCAAATCTCAACATGTTTTACTTAAAATAGGGATTTTTTTTAAGTTTATCACCTGTTCAGAGTTGGTGAATTGAAATGTGCGTTAAAATTACAGCAAAAACGTTTCTGCAGACAATTGGATAGGCACTTTTGCGAATTTACCGCAATCCATGGTAAATTCACAATTTTTACCATGAAAAACTTGATTTAGACACTAATTGAATACCCCCCCAAAGTAGAGATGAGCTGGGTCAGATTTACTCAGTTCTTAACACCAGAATTAACGCCAGTTCAGATTTTCCGGATTTTTCTTATTGGCTAGCCAAAACATGTGACATCTGAGAGCCAAAAAGAAGATCCAGGTAATCAGAGTAAATCAGAGTAAATCTGAACCCACTCATCTCTATCCCAAAGTAGTGAAACTCACCATCTGACTTTGCCACTTTTTAATGTGCTTTAGCTAGAGTCCACTTGATAGAAGTCACGTTAAAATTGTTTTGATACCATCTAAATCATCACCTGTTTCATGCTGCTACTTTTACAACAAAGTCATGGTAAACTTGCTGTGCCTTGCTGCAAGATAGTAATCTTCAAAAGAGCACACTCTATTACGTTTTCCTCTACAGTATATATGTTTCTTATTTGTTTTCCTGTTTATTCTTGTGTAGTCTGAATCTTTTGAGATCCCTGTGACAGATACAGTAGATACTGTGTGTGTGTGTGTGTGTGTGTGTGTGTGTGTGTGTGTGTGTGTGTGTGTGTGCATGCATATAAGGGCATTAATAATGCATGGCATATGTGTAAGGGACATTATGTGTATAAGGGCATTAGTAATGTGTATCATGTGTAAGGGGCATTATTGTGTGGTATTGTGTATTCTGTGTATAAAGGCATTACTAATGTGTGGCATTAGGTGTACTACTTTGTGGTGTAACTTATAGAAAGGGCACTACTGTGTGGTCTAATGTGAATAAAGAGCAATATGGTGTGATGTAATGTGAATAAGGGGCACTACTGTGAGGAGTAACGTGGTACTTCTGTGTGATGTAACATGAATAAGAGACACTATTGCATGATATAATGTGAATAAATTTGCAGTACTGTGTAGCATAATTTCAACTGGGGGTACTATTGTGTGGCCACGCCGCTTCCCAACAAGAATACTCCCCGTTTTGCGCTGCGCCCTGAATGTGCACACTGTTCTTATTTAAAATATAGAGGGTAGGAGCACCAAAATGAGGACTGCTATGGGTAAGGGGAGATGGTGCTGGGAAAGGGGTACAGGGTCAGAGGCTGAACTAGTGTCTGTGCTAGGGGGCACCAGCCAAAATCTTGCCTAGGGCATCAGATTGGTTATGGCCAGCTCTGTTCAACCATGTGCTTATATTATGGAGTTTTCATTTAAGAAGATCTTCTAAATTCTGTGTACAGTGTAACTCATCCTTTAGCAAACATGTCTACAGTGCATATTATTAAGCATGCTTCCCAAAATGCAAGATGCAGGTGCACACTTTTGACACAAGGGTGCTGATTGTGACTTGGGCACATATACAGATAGAGCCACGCTAATCGTGGTTCTGTCTCCGTCGAAGCGTGCCCACCAACTCCCGCCTATCGCAGCGTCTGGGACGCGTGTGCATGTGAGATGCACATGTGTTCCATTCTCTGCAATTGGAGCGTCTCTGTGCAATCCCGTAGCTTAGCTAGGCACCGGATCGCCTAGCCACACTGGGAGTGCACTTTTGCGATGGAGCCGCATTAGATGAGCGCGGCTCAATCTGTATGCGGCTGCGCCTTTTGTCATGGTCACATCTGCATCCTTATGCTAATGCTGTTACAGAGTACTCTGTGCGTCCATATTTGCAAAGACTGAGACGCCCACTGTAACTATCCATAGACACTGAAATACCATCACATGGCAAGAGCAGCTTCTCTCTATGAGTATAATATACAAAGTACTGTATGAGACCGCGCTTCTTACTTTGATCACACTTTTATCAAATAAAACACAATAATAAACAATAAAACACAATAATAAAATACAAATACAAATACTGGCCAGTATTTTTTTTAAAGTACATAACATTACATAGCACATAATATTCATAGTAATATCTAGAGATGAGCGGGTTCGGTTTCTCTGAATCCGAACCCGCCAGAACTTCATGTTTTTTTTCACGGGTCCGAGCGACTCGGATCTTCCCGCCTTGCTCGGTTAACCCGAGCGCGCCCGAACGTCATCATGACGCTGTCGGATTCTCGCGAGGCTCGGATTCTATCGCGAGACTCGGATTCTATATAAGGAGCCGCGCGTCGCCGCCATTTTCACACGTGCATTGAGATTGATAGGGAGAGGACGTGGCTGGCGTCCTCTCCGTTTAGACACTTGATTTACTAATTTTGGGGAGCATTAGGAGTACTCAGTAGTGTACAGTGCAGAGTTTTGCTGATAGTGACCAGTGACCACCACTTTTATTTATAATCCGTTCTCTGCCTGAAAAAAGCGATACACAGCACACAGTGACTCAGTCACATACATACCATATCTGTGTGCAGCCAGTGTGCTGCATCATCTATATATATTATATATCTGTCTGACTGCTCAGCTCACACAGCTTATAATTGTGGGGGAGACTGGGGAGCACTACTGCAGTGCCAGTTATAGGTTATAGCAGGAGCCAGGAGTACATAATATTATATTAAAATTAAACAGTGCACACTTTTGCTGCAGGAGTGCCACTGCCAGTGTGACTAGTGACCAGTGACCTGACCACCAGTATATAATATTAGTAGTATACTATCTCTTTATCAACCAGTCTATATTAGCAGCAGACACAGTACAGTGCGGTAGTTCACGGCTGTGGCTACCTCTGTGTCGGCACTCGGCAGCCCGTCCATAATTGTATATACCAGTGACCTAACCGTGGTTTTTTTTTCTTTCTTTATACATACATACTAGTTACGAGTATACTATCTCTTTATCAACCAGTCTATATATTAGCAGCAGACACAGTACAGTGCGGTAGTTCACGGCTGTGGCTACCTCTGTGTCGGCACTCGGCAGCCCGTCCATAATTGTATATACCAGTGACCTAACCGTGGTTTTTTTTTCTTTCTTTATACATACATACTAGTTACGAGTATACTATCTCTTTATCAACCAGTCTATATATTAGCAGCAGACACAGTACAGTGCGGTAGTTCACGGCTGTGGCTACCTCTGTGTCGGCACTCGGCAGCCCGTCCATAATTGTATATACCACCTAACCGTGGTTTTTTTTTCTTTCTTTATACATACATACTAGTTACGAGTATACTATCTCTTTATCAACCAGTCTATATATTAGCAGCAGACACAGTACAGTGCGGTAGTTCACGGCTGTGGCTACCTCTGTGTCGGCACTCGGCAGCCCGTCCATAATTGTATATACCAGTGACCTAACCATGGTTTTTTTTTCTTTCTTTATACATACATACTAGTTACGAGTATACTATCTCTTTATCAACCAGTCTATATATTAGCAGCAGACACAGTACACTGCGGTAGTTCACGGCTGTGGCTACCTCTGTGTCGGCACTCGGCAGCCCGTCCATAATTGTATATACCACCTAACCGTGGTTTTTTTTTCTTTCTTTATACATACATACTAGTTACGAGTATACTATCTCTTTATCAACCAGTCTATATATTAGCAGCAGACACAGTACAGTGCGGTAGTTCACGGCTGTGGCTACCTCTGTGTCGGCACTCGGCAGCCCGTCCATAATTGTATATACCAGTGACCTAACCGTGGTTTTTTTTTCTTTCTTTATACATACATACTAGTTACGAGTATACTATCTCTTTATCAACCAGTCTATATATTAGCAGCAGACACAGTACAGTGCGGTAGTTCACGGCTGTGGCTACCTCTGTGTCGGCACTCGGCAGCCCGTCCATAATTGTATATACCACCTAACCGTGGTTTTTTTTTCTTTCTTTATACATACATACTAGTTACGAGTATACTATCTCTTTATCAACCAGTCTATATATTAGCAGCAGACACAGTACAGTGCGGTAGTTCACGGCTGTGGCTACCTCTGTGTCGGCACTCGGCAGCCCGTCCATAATTGTATATACCACCTAACCGTGGTTTTTTTTTCTTTCTTTATACATACATACTAGTTACGAGTATACTATCTCTTTATCAACCAGTCTATATATTAGCAGCAGACACAGTACAGTGCGGTAGTTCACGGCTGTGGCTACCTCTGTGTCGGCACTCGGCAGCCCGTCCATAATTGTATATACCACCTAACCGTGGTTTTTTTTTCTTTCTTTATACATACATACTAGTTACGAGTATACTATCTCTTTATCAACCAGTCTATATATTAGCAGCAGACACAGTACAGTGCGGTAGTTCACGGCTGTGGCTACCTCTGTGTCGGCACTCGGCAGCCCGTCCATAATTGTATACTAGTATCCAATCCATCCATCTCCATTGTTTACCTGAGGTGCCTTTTAGTTGTGCCTCTGTAGAGCCAGTTTGTGCAAGGAGAGATTAATTGCTTCTTTTTTGGGGGGGGTCCAAACCAACCCGTCATATCAGTCACAGTCGTGTGGCAGACCCTGTCACTGAAATGATGGGTTGGTTAAAGTGTGCATTTCCTGTTTTGTTTATACAACATAAGGGTGGGTGGGAGGGCCCAAGGATAATTCCATCTTGCACCTCTTTTTTCTTTTCTTTTTCTTTGCATCATGTGCTGATTGGGGAGGGTTTTTTGGAAGGGACATCCTGCGTGACACTGCAGTGCCACTCCTAGATGGGCCCGGTGTTTGTGTCGGCCACTAGGGTCGCTAATCTTACTCACACAGCTACCTCATTGCGCCTCTTTTTTTCTTTGCGTCATGTGCTGTTTGGGGAGGGTTTTTTGGAAGGGACATCCTGCGTGACACTGCAGTGCCACTCCTAGATGTGCCCGGTGTTTGTGTCGGCCACTAGGGTCGCTAATCTTACTCACACAGCTACCTCATTGCGCCTCTTTTTTTCTTTGCGTCATGTGCTGTTTGGGGAGGGTTTTTTGGAAGGGACATCCTGCGTGGCACTGCAGTGCCACTCCTAGATGGGCCCGGTGTTTGTGTCGGCCACTAGGGTCGCTAATCTTACTCACACAGCTACCTCATTGCGCCTCTTTTTTTCTTTGCGTCATGTGCTGTTTGGGGAGGGTTTTTTGGAAGGGACATCCTGCGTGACACTGCAGTGCCACTCCTAGATGGGCCCGGTGTTTGTGTCGGCCACTAGGGTCGCTAATCTTACTCACACAGTCAGCTACCTCATTGCGCCTCTTTTTTTCTTTGCGTCATGTGCTGTTTGGGGAGGGTTTTTTGGAAGGGCCATCCTGCGTGACACTGCAGTGCCACTCCTAGATGGGCCCGGTGTTTGTGTCGGCCACTAGGGTCGCTAATCTTACTCACACAGCTACCTCATTGCGCCTCTTTTTTTCTTTGCGTCATGTGCTGTTTGGGGAGGGTTTTTTGGAAGGGACATCCTGCGTGACACTGCAGTGCCACTCCTAGATGGGCCCGGTGTTTGTGTCGGCCACTAGGGTCGCTAATCTTACTCACACAGCTACCTCATTGCGCCTCTTTTTTTCTTTGCGTCATGTGCTGTTTGGGGAGGGTTTTTTGGAAGGGACATCCTGCGTGACACTGCAGTGCCACTCCTAGATGGGCCCGGTGTTTGTGTCGGCCACTAGGGTCGCTAATCTTACTCACACAGTCAGCTACCTCATTGCGCCTCTTTTTTTCTTTGCGTCATGTGCTGTTTGGGGAGGGTTTTTTGGAAGGGCCATCCTGCGTGACACTGCAGTGCCACTCCTAGATGGGCCCGGTGTTTGTGTCGGCCACTAGGGTCGCTAATCTTACTCACACAGCTACCTCATTGCGCCTCTTTTTTTCTTTGCGTCATGTGCTGTTTGGGGAGGGTTTTTTGGAAGGGCCATCCTGCGTGACACTGCAGTGCCACTCCTAGATGGGCCCGGTGTTTGTGTCGGCCACTAGGGTCGCTAATCTTACTCACACAGCTACCTCATTGCGCCTCTTTTTTTCTTTGCGTCATGTGCTGTTTGGGGAGGGTTTTTTGGAAGGGACATCCTGCGTGACACTGCAGTGCCACTCCTAGATGGGCCCGGTGTTTGTGTCGGCCACTAGGGTCGCTTATCTTACTCACACAGCGACCTCGGTGCAAATTTTAGGACTAAAAATAATATTGTGAGGTGTGAGGTATTCAGAATAGACTGAAAATGAGTGTAAATTATGGTTTTTGAGGTTAATAATACTTTGGGATCAAAATGACCCCCAAATTCTATGATTTAAGCTGTTTTTTAGTGTTTTTGGAAAAAAACACCCGAATCCAAAACACACCCGAATCCGACAAAAATAATTCGGTGAGGTTTTGCCAAAACGCGTTCGAACCCAAAACACGGCCGCGGAACCGAACCCAAAACCAAAACACAAAACCCGAAAAATTTCAGGCGCTCATCTCTAGTAATATCTTATCAAATTACTTGCCAAGATTGAGCCTATCAGATTTTTTATCATGATAATGTGACTAATATCTTAATTTAAATCTCAGTCCCATAAAATATCCACTTGTAGCCTCTATATCCACTTATTTGAAGTAAATAGTCAGCTGCATTATGCACAATTTTCTCCAGGTTAGTATGATATTT
Source organism: Pseudophryne corroboree (assembly GCF_028390025.1). Lineage (NCBI taxonomy): Eukaryota > Metazoa > Chordata > Amphibia > Anura > Myobatrachidae > Pseudophryne > Pseudophryne corroboree. The sequence goes on from NC_086449.1 coordinate 460,547,234, forward strand.
CACCTCTGTGGCAAGCTGTTAGTATGCATGCATAGCTTAATGTTGGTTAGTAATATGGGGGTCATTCCGACCCGATTGCACACTGCAGGTTTTTGCAGCAGTGCGATCAGGTCTGAAATGCGCATACGCTGTGAACGCAATACGCAGGCGTGTTGCTGCCCGGTGACAGGAAATGCCGAGCAGCGTGGGACCTTATGAAGAAAGCAATCACAGCAGCGCTCACAAGCAATCACAGCAAGAAGGCGTTTCTGAGTGGCAACTGACCGTTTTCTGGGAGTGCTGTGGAAAATGCAGGCGTGTCCAGGCGTTTGCAGGGCGGGTGTCTGATGTCAATTCTGGTACCTGACAGGCTGAAGTGATCACAGTGGCTGAATAAGTTCAGAGCTAAATATGAGGAGGAAAGAGAAAGTTTGACTCTTGATTGGGCACACTCTTTGAGTGCGCCCAAACAAGAGTCAAACTTTCTCTTTCCTCCTCATATATGCCTTTATTTTTGACTCAGGGCGCACCGCCATATGGACATATAGGAATAGTTGATACCTAGAATTATTGTCCACTTCTGGCTTTAGCATTATTATCTGTATATTGAATCTAGGCCAGTGCAAGATCCATATTTTTTTCTCATACAATAAGTTCAGAGCTACTCAGAAACTACACAAAAACTTTTTGCACAACTCCCCTGCACAAGCGATTGCACACTTGCTATGCTAAATACACTCTCCCATAGGCGGAGACCATCTGTTCTCATGGCTGCAAAAAACTGCTACCGTGCAATCAACTCGGAATGACCCCCTATAAGCAGTTCTTTTAGGCACACCATGCATGTGCACCAATAGAACCTCTCCCAGCTGCTGTCTGCAATACACTGCCTTGCCTGGATTCTCACACTGTTATGGAGAGTCCTTGTTGTTTCCCCTTAGCACTGAGGTAAGGCAATATAGATGTAAACCGGCTGGCTTAACAAATAAATGCTGCATAGATGTTTCTCTCAATAGATGTCCTGTCTGTGACAAATGCAGTTCTCCACCTCCAGACTACTATCAGCGGCTTCCTCAGTGCCTTATTGACACTGAGCAAGCTGCTGATAGTAGTCTCGAGGCAGAGAAACGCATTTGTCACAGACAGGACATCTATTGAGAGAAACATCTATGCAGCATTTATTTGTTAAGCTGTCCGGTTTACATCTATATTGCCTTACCCCAGTGCTAAGGGGAAACAACAAGGACTCTGCATAACAGCGTGAGAATCCAGGCAAGGCTGTGTACTGCAGGCAGCAGTGGTGAGAGGTATTATTGGTGCATGTGCACGGTGTGCATAAAAGAACTGCTTATAGTAATAACCAGCATTAAGATAAGTTTGCTTACTAACAGCTTGCCACAGAGGTGAAATATCATACTAACCTGGAAAAAAATGCTTATGAGAAATCATTGTGCATAATGCAGCTGACTATTTGCTTCCAATAAGTGGATATAAAGGCTACAAGTGGAAATTTTATGGGACTGAGATTTAAATTAAGATATTAGTCTCATTATCAGGATAAAAAACCTGATAGGCTCAATCTTGGCAAGTAATTTGATAAGATATTACTATGAATATTATATGCTATGTAATGTAATGTATTTTTTAAAAATACTGGCCAGTATTTGTATTTGTATTTTATGATTGTGTTTTATTTTATAAAAATGTGATCAAAGTAAGACGAGTGGTCTCATACTTTGTATATTGTTTTCTTGTTTGGGGAAATTGGAACTTAATCCCCAAGACTAGCTGCTAATACTTTGATGATGATAGTGCCAGATGTATCTTTTTTGTAAATTCTCTGTATGAGTATATGAATTGTTCAGTCTTTGTCCACAACAGCTTTCACTGATGCATCACTCACTGTTACCTGCCAGTCACTGTCTAAGAATGCCCATATTATTTTTGGTACAATGTTAAGTTTAAACTTGAGCTGGACAATATCGGTCCACATGCGCTGTGCAACTTAGATGCATTCACAGAAGGAAAAACACAGGCCATTTGTGTGACTATCAGCATACCGTGCAACTTTGAATAAGGCCCTAAGGGGCTGATTTTGAGTTGGAAACAAAGAAAAAAAAGCAAGTTTGCAATGGGAAAAAACATATTGCACTGCATGTGGGTCAGATTAAAAATGTGCAGAGAGACTTACATTATAGAGGGGCATATCCAAACTCAAATCCAAATTGCAGACTAAAATTAAAACTTCCAGCACTTGTAGGCTAGAAAAGCCACTATTTACCCTGCATTCAAAAGAAGAAGAAAAAAGAAATGTACAGTATTTGCACCCCTTGCATTGCGCGATAATTTACCCTAGTGCAAAGCTACTTGCTTTTTTTTTACTTTGTCCCAACTCAGAATCAGCTGCTAAGACAATAAAAAGATAGCTGTTGAACTCTGCACAGATGAACTTTATATATAGCATCCTAAATACATTTGTTGATAATCGCAGTTGTTTCTAGCATGACAAAAGGAGCGTCATGTAGAGGAACTCCAACCTAACAAAATATCCTCCAAGTCACTTAGGGGGATATTCAATTAGCTGCAGTAATTTACAGTGGCTAATTGACCAAATAAAAATGTAAATTTTGTAATGCAAATAGATGGGCATGACTTCATGTAATATAGCTATGGCATTAATGATTTAAGTAATATTAGCTGGGAAAGGGAGCTTAATATGCAATTAGATGTGGCTATCTGCTGATAGTCATCATCATCATCATCATCATCATCATCATCATTATCACTGAGTTTCATTGCACCAGACTACAAGTACCCACAAGAGCTGCTCCTCCTAAGACATGTATACTGTACATGCAGATGTGTACACATGTTTTTATATGCAATTATGTGAACACGCCTTTCACTGTCCTTTCCTATTCTGTTTTACAGTACAGTAGGTGTAAGGGGACACAATTTAACTATCAAATATCTATATAACATTTAAAAAAACACTGGTTCAATCTTCCCATGTGTTAATCATAAAACGTCCATAAACCTTTACATTCTGTGCAAATAATTACACCTATGAAAACAGCATAAAAACTCTAAAATAAAATGTTATAAACCATGTGTCCACAATACAATAAAAATAGTTTTTGTGATGTGTTCGTAATGCGCAATCTAGGCAGCCTAACAGTGCAAATATCACAAAAGATGTCTCCCCAAAATCACCTTAAAACATAGAAGAAATGGTGAAAGATATAAGTTCCACTAGGCACCACAGAAAGGGGGAAAACAAAATAAATATACGTCCCTTGAATCGGGTGATGTTATCCTCATATTATGCAGTCTTCAAATCATGGTTCACAGCACATGAGGAAAAAGCAGAATCACATCATGTGCAGTAAAATCAATTTAATGACACAATAACATTAAAAATAAATATATATACACTGAACAGTATTAGGATAGACTAAACAATTATAAGAAGAGCAGAGAACTGATGGCAAAAACAGTTTTCAACCACATTTTTATAATCACCAGGAGTCTGCCGGATAGGCAATCTGGGATATCCTTCTGGTACACGCTCGTTAGTCCCAGGTCCAAACAGGAATTGCATGGGTCTTTTTCTTAATGCAGCCAACGCGTTTCAACCTTAAGCCGTGGGTCTTTATCAAGGCAATGTAATGATCCCCTATCATTGGGTCCATTTAAACCCCCCCCTTATCCAATCGCAAAATACTAAACAGAACTGTAGTCAATAATGTAAAGTCTCCACTCTCCATTATCCAGACCATTATGGCTTCCAGGTACATTGAATACTGTAGTCATAGCAATACTGTAGTCCGGTTGTGTAGAAGCATAGTCATCCTCCTGCACAACCGGAAGTGATGCTACGATGCAAGAATTAATAGGACCGTTCGGACGTATCCTGTTGCTATGACTACAGTATTCAATGGACCCGGAAGCCACAATGGTCTGGATAATGGAGTGTTGGCTGCATTAAGAAAAAGACCCTGCAATTCCTGTTTGGACATGGGACTACCGAGTGTGTACCAGAAGGATATCCCAGATACCGTACATTGGGGGTCATTCCGACCCGATCACTCGCAGCAGTTCGTCACAGCGCAGCGATCGGGTCGGAACTGCATTGCATTGCGTTGCCTGAAACAGAGGCGGTCGCTGGACGGGAGGGGGCTGAACGGCGGTGTTAAGCCGCCATTTAGTGGGTGCGGTCCGGCCAACGCAGGCGTGGCCAGACCATTGGGGGGGGAAAGCGGCGGCTGCATGACATCTCACACAGCCGCTGCGGCCAGCGGCAGTGAACAACAACTCCTGGCCAGCTGCAGGAGCTGCGCTGGCCGGGAGTTACTCCAGATATACAAAAGCATTGCCGCTGTGTGATGCTTTTGTATTTGTGCGGGGGGGCTGGCACTGACATGCGGGGCAGACTAGCCCTGTGCTGGGCGTCCCCCCACATGTCAGGGAACATGATCGTAGCTGTGCTAAATTTAGCACAGCTACGATCAACTCAGAATGACCCTGATTATATGATTCTGCTTTTTCCTCATGTGCTGTTAACTGTGATTTGAGGACTGCATAAAATGAGGATAACATTACCCTATTTAAGGGATGTATATTTATTTTGTTTTCTCACTTTTCTGTGGTGCCTACTGGAACTTTTATCTTTCACCATTTTTTAATGTGTCCACAATAATTTCTCTTGCCTTCCTTTGAGACAATTATTTTGTTACAAGATCTAAAAAAAAGTGTAATCACCCAAACTTTATATAAATAAACATTAAACATGTGTGGCTGTGCTTACACCAGTTCACCACCAACTATGTCAAAGAACACTTTACACTTATGATGTGAACAACAACATTTGCATGTTTGTGTCTGGTAAACAACAAATGTTTACCAAGCTTGTCATATATCAAACAGATGGGATAAATAAAATACTTGAGGATAACTTACGCTAAAGATTTTCTTAACTTTTAACTTAAACAGTGCCCTTATAAGAATGTAAGGAATAAGTGTTTTATAATCCCCATTGTTGTGATCTTAGAAATTCTAGTTCTTTCCAAGACATCTTTAGGTACCACTTTCATGTAAGGAGATAATACATTTCATATACTGTAGTGTGTATAGTTAATCCATTTTTCATTATCCACCATTTGATAATTTCTTTAGGAATCCCAATACCTTCCAAAATATCCTTAGCATACCATTCTCATATAGGGAGAGGAAGTATATAGTATATAGTAGTGAAGTATATAGTGGTGCACAACCTTTGCTAGTTCATGGGGAAGCATTTTGGAGATCACAATTATTGGATGGGCCACAATAAATCTTTATTTGCTTAAACATCTAAAATACATATAATTCACAGGTAGCCAGGGACTCGCAGCATTAGTAAAAGGTACCTATGACGTCAGAAGTGTGCATAATGCCTCAAAGTAGGATACGCCACCACTGAGGTTATAGCCATCTCATGTAGCAACACATTTCCCTTTCCCTATGTACCAGAGACCAGTCAGGGGAGGCAGTGGCTCCCCTGTCATAATGATAACAATAATACAAACAAGATATTTATAACACAGATTCTGTGATAGATATCTTCTTTTATTATTTTAATAATTTTCCCCCTGTGAAAATCCCTGCAAGTTGGGCTGGGAGGCAGCAGGAAAGGTGCCTCCCACTGCCAATACTACAGTTCGGGTAGTGGGGGGCGGGCAGGGCGAAGCCATGGGCTGTAAAAGCCCATTAAAATTGTATGGTAAAGCGGCACCTATACTGGTGCCTCAATGAAAGGGGCATTCATTCAGCCCACCTGAATGCACGCACCTGTCAGTGCCCCAGATGTAATTGGACCAGCGGAGCAATGCGGCGGGCATCGTGGTGGCAGGACCTGGCGGAAAAAGGGTGGCTGGTGGCAGACCTGGATCCGAAAGGTCATTTTTTAAATTCAAGATGGCCACCGTGAGCCAATCACAGCTCGCCACATCATAGCCCCACCCCCTCAACTGGCTTATATAAGCCAGCGGCGAGGTAGCGGCGGTCAGTCCGGCAGTGGGGAGAGAGAAGGCAAGAGCTCCCGAAGATAGAAGACATCAAAAGCCCTGTGGCGGCGGCCATGCCAAAGAGCTTAAAGGCAGTCGCCCCATAGGTGAAGACGCCGGAAGCCATGGGGATGCGGCGGCTGTGAGGATACAGGGTTCCAAATCACTCAGTCATGGTGTTAGATGAAAAACCAACAGTGGTTTATTGAACAGAATGGGTTATAAACAGCTCAGCACACTTCTGTGATCCAATTCTACACGACAATCCCTCCTGGAACTCCTGACAGAACATTACTTCTTAGCCAGTCTCCTGCCACTCTCTGACCTTCTCTCCAGATCTCTCTCCCCCCAGCAGAGCTCACTCCTTTTATTATACCCTCCCCTGTCTATTCATCACACAAGCTGGTCAGTCAGGAGTGGAGACGAGGTGTCTGGACTCTTGTACACAATGGAGTGCACAGGATCAGATTACCTGCAGCTCCATACAGAACCTGTTTACTACATAACCTACTCATCCTAATCACATCTGAGTGTACAGCTAGGGGATTTACATTACAATGAACTGATTTAACTATGTTACTAACACTCTGGCTTAGACTTATTCAGTTAACAATTACATTGAATATATAATAACCAAATAAACTTCATATACCAAATTTAACAGATAAAATATAACTGTACAATATAATAACCGCACAATACAATACAATTATGCCTAACATATAACTAATAACATATTGGCAATTGGTGAAGTCCATGGGTAGGACCAGGGCTAGGAAAGTAACCACATGTCTTTTACCACTCTGCGGCATGATGCGCCGGCTGTGTCATCACGTGTCGTCACATTACCTTCCCCTACTTTCTCGCCCTGTATCCTAAGTAGCTTAAGCTTGCTGAGCGCAGTGATGCTCTTCTACATCAGACAGTCTGTGCCCCGTCATAACAATGACTGGCTGGTTTCTCTAGTGGGTCTGGTGGTTTAATGAATAGCATTGTACAGCTTGTAGGGAGCCCACCAGTGTCCCATGTCCAAAGTCTGTGGTAATTTTCATGAGGCTTGTGTGGGAATTTCTTTCCCCGGTCTGGTGGATGTGTGGCCCACAGTACATAAATCAATACAATCTTACCAGGGTCCGGTGGAAACGTGATCAGCAGCCCATAGTTCTTGTATTTCCCCCCGGTGTCCCATCCAAATACATTAATCAAAGTTCCCTTTGTAGACAGCCGCTGGGTTGGGGTAACAGCATGTGCAACAGTGTCATTCTGTAAGTCAAATAACTGTGCCTGGGGACTTAATAATTCCCCTACACCCAACTGGGTAACCTCAAATTTCAGATAGTTACAGTTTTCCTCCATAAACAAAATCTGATCTCTGGCCCTCACTCTCCCTCCCCAACAATGTATTCCCTGGGAACCCCACTTCCATCACCTCTGATGCATCAGGACAGTGGCTTGCCTCCCCCAAACAAGAACCACGGGTATGGTAATTGTCAGGGCACAATGGGGATTCCTTCATGCCAGAAGTTTCTTCTGTGCTATCCTGGGTAAATGCTTCCTCCAGCCTGGCTGGCTTTGTAACTTGTGGGATCCTACTCTGAGTCTTGTATGCTTTGGCCTGGAGTACAATCTGCTCAGCTTCCTTGTGTGTACCCACCAACCCGACCATGGTTGTACTGGAACATGGATGTAAGTTCACAGGGACAGTGGCATTACCTTCTCCATTCACTGCTACATGTCCTGGCTGAACACCATTGTCCTGGTTAGAGTCAGTCATTTCACCTTGCACACAATGCCAGTCCAAAACACATTCAGGTGCCCTAGAGTAGAGCAACATGTTCCCTTCCAGTTCCTGAGCTGATGCTATTTTCACCATGTCTGATACCTGGAATTTCTCTGAGTCACAGGGAAGATTCTGGCATTCAGAGTGCAGCTCCTTACCATCAAGTTCACTGAATGGGAACAGACCTCCAGAATCTTCTGGGAGAGATACAGTAGCTGGGGATACACTGGGCCCTTCCTGACCATCCTTTTCTGATAAAATAACAGGGGCAGCCATGAACATAGCTTCATAATAGGCCTCAATCAGCCGAATATGCTAAACAGCCCGAAGTGAGACACTGTCTGCACTAGCCATGCTTATAGTTGGGACATTACCACCTACTGCTGCCCTCGCAGAGATCTCCTCTTCCACCTCTGCAAATGGGAAGGCATAGCGCATCTTCTTCTGGGGTGTTTGAATGACAGACCCCACTTCCTTCTCATTTTCAGTAGCCTCCCCCAAACACAACACTGTAAATGGCTCAGTAGCCAGGACTGGTTGGGGCTCACCTGAAGGATTCCCTTGGAGGCTCTGTTGCTCGAGTGGTGGTCGGGTGATAGTAGCAACTTCTTCCTCAATGTCTCGCTGGCACTCTGCGATGGTTTCTATATCCTCCAAGCCTGCAAATGGCCAGTTGTAACACAGCTCAGGCTGGTCACCAAGTGTTTTACTCGGACATTCCCCAGGGACAAGAGAATGGGTTGCAGACAGTGCTTCCTTGCATCCACTTAGTCAAGTGTAACATACTGGGCAGACAGTTCTTGACGCTCTCTCACTAAGTCCTCATCTTCCATCTCAGCAAAAGGGAAGTTGTAGTGCAGTTCCTCCTGGGGTGCCTGGATTGTGCTCACTGCTTTCTTCACTTCAACGCGTGCTTCCTTCCGTACAGACCACTGGGCAACTTCTTCCCTTGGGTATGGGAGAAGCTGTTGCAGGTGGTGCCTTTCCGCATCCACCATGTAACACTGGTCTCGCCATGCTTGGGTATCTAGGGTCCCCCGATCCAATGCCACTCCTCTGGCTCTGTCCGGGAAGACAATTTACTCTGCACTTGCCCTTCCGTCTCTGTATATTGTATACTTTGTGTCATTTGGGCCACTGTTTCGATCACTTCCTCCCTGAATTCCTCAAACTCTGGCTCCCCTAGCAGATTCCATGTGGCTGCTTCACTTCTGCAGTGCATGAACGCATTCCCCAGATGACACAACTTGTCCTGTATGCTGGATACTCTCCACCTGCTGATTACCCGCTGAGCTTCATTCCAGTACTCCCAAATGTACTGCATTTTGGTAACTAGAAATAACAGATCCGGCTTCCCAGCCTGCCGATATGCTGATGAACTTCCAACCACAAGCTCCACTGCCCTGGTTCCATTACTGGTCTCCTCCGCTGAGGCCTGGACCATATCCTCCTCTTCCTCCTTATCACAAGGGTGCTCAAAATCCCATTGAGCCAGTTTTCCAATTAGGGATTCCTTGGTATCCACTGTATTGATTACAATTTTTCTTCCATGACTCAGTCCTTGCAGGACTCCCTTCTTGATGTATTTGTAATATTGTGCTGCTGCCTCCAATCTGCTGTAATATCTTGCATCCATGCTTGTAACCTGAGTGATCCCTCTGCTTGCCACCAAATGTGAGGATACCGGGTTCCAAATCACTCAGTCATGGTGGTAGATGAAAAACCAACAGTGGTTTATTAAACAGAATGGGTTATAAACAGCTCAGCACACTTCTGTGATCCAATTCTACACGACAATCCCTCCTGGAACTCCTGACAGAACATTACTTCTTAGCCAGTCTCCTGCCACTCTCTGACCTTCTCTCCAGATCTCTCTCCCCCCAGCAGAGCTCACTCCTTTTGTTATACCCTCCCCTGTCTATTCATCACACAAGCTGGTCAATCAAGAGTGGAGACGAGGTGTCTGGACTCTTGTACACAATGGAGTGCACAGGATCAGATTACCTGCAGCTCCATACAGAACCTGTTTACTACATAACCTACTCATCCTAATCACATCTGAGTGTACAGCTAGGGGACTTACATTACAATTAACTGATTTAACTATGTTACTAACACTATTCAGTTAACAATTACATTGAATATATAATAACCAAATAAACTACATATACCAAATATAACAGATAAAATATAACTGTACAATGGGAGTAATTCCAAGTTGATCGCAGCAGGATTTTTGATAGCAATTGGGCAAAACCATGTGCACTGCAGGAGAGGCAGATATAACATGTGCAGAAAGAGTTAGATTTGGGTGGGTTATTTTATTTCTGTGCAGGGTAAATACTGGCTGCTTTATTTTTACACTGCAAATTAGATTGCAGATTGAACACACCCCACCCAAATCTAACTCTCTCTGCACATGTTATATCTGCCTCCCCTGCAGTGCACATGGTTTTGCCCAATTGCTATCAAAAATCCTGCTGCGATCAACTTGGAATTACCCCCAATATAATAACCACACAATACAATACAATATTGCCTAACATATAACTAATAACATATTGGCAATTGGTGAAGTCCATGTGTAGGACCAGGGCTAGAAAAGTAACCACATGTCTTTTACCACTGTGCGACACGACGCGCCGGCTGTGTCATCACGTGTCGTCACAGCGGCCATGCAAAAGAGCTTAAAGGCCACTGCCCCCAGGTGAAGGTGCAGCTAAATAAACTATTACATTAGGTGTGGTGTTTTTATTTTAATATTTTCTTTACAGGCAGACTACGGGTGCCAGCGGGCCGTTAATGTCCAGGAATGCTTGCACTTGTGGTTCTCAAAGTGTCAGCATGCTGGAGCAGACTTGCTGGGATCTGTAGGCTGACTGTAAAGAACAATATTAGTATGCCATGAACCCCACACCCACCGCCACCAGGGGTGCGGGGCATAGCACTGGGCTTTCAGCCCAGTGCTGGCTGTTGCTCAGGAGGGGGGTCCCCATTTAAGTTTTTGGGGTACCCACTTTCTGTGGAATGCCAACCCTGGGCTGACTGGTTTGATGGGGGTGTTTAATGCTATGGCAGGGGGAACCCACATTGAGCATCTTCCCTGCTATGGCATTACCCCCCCTGGCTGGTTCAGCCTAGTGCTGGTTTTGGTTAAATAGGGGGAACCTTATGCTTTTTTTTTCCTGGGGGGGGTGTTGTGTTGTTGCACATTACTAAGTACCTCCCCAGTCACTGCCCTCACTGCACATCACTGCTATGTACTGTAGCAACACATTTCCTAACCCCTGCAGCAACACCATCACAATACACATCCTCCTGCACTGCCACAGTATTCTCTCCATTTGTCCCCCACTACTGTAGTGTCAGTAGTTGTGCTATCAAAATCTAATCCTGAGGCTCTTAGAGATTATTGCACTCATTGTAACATTATATTCAGAAAGGGTTTTTTCCTTTTACTTGAGACATATAAATAAATGTGGACTTGGGTGCTTGGCATGCAAAAGTTTGCTTTAAAGTACCAGTCTGGCTCTGACTATGGTAATGAAAATAAAATATACAAAATTCTCTATAATGCAATAGAAACCAGACATATATTGTTAGCAATCAATTAAATATTTATCTATAATTTCTTTGCTTTTGTTTTAAATAAATAAAAAATTCTAAACTCATTGTCTGAACATTGTGGCTTCTTTAATAATGCATTATGGCAGGAATACGCCATTCCAGGGTATTTGGTACAAATAGCTTCAGCTATTTTTATTTGCAGCAAATGTAAAATAAAACATAAACATAAATCCTGGCCTGTCTGGCTCTGACTAGACATAAAGGTCCCACACTACTGTATGTATGAGAAGAACCTACTGTCCAGCTCACAACAACAGCAGTTTAATACATCACTCACTTCAGGCAGTATTGGTCTCTCTCTCAGCAAGCCAGCAGCTTGATCTCCAGGCCATGAGAAACTTCCTGTCCAAGCTGACAGGCTTTTAACACACGCATGCAGGTGTTAGTATTAGCCTTCTCTAAATAACCTAATAGAGTGCTCCCTCACTCACCATCCATAACCCTTATTCAGTTTTTGCTGAAGCTGAAACAGCTCTTATCAAGCCACTTACCAACACATTCCTGGAGTTTTAAACTCATATGACAGAAATCATGGACAGACATATCTGCCCTGAAACACAATTCCACTGCTTTTGTCACAGTATCATAACTTTAATAATATTGAAGAGTAGAGATACAAAAAAATGCTAGAAGCTGTGTCTCAGCCTGCCTGTCAGAGTAGAATGAGAAAGCACTTACTGGAAATCTCACTATATAATGATTACATACTGTATTTGCAGGTAAGACATCTGCTGCCACTACTGCCTGTCGTAGGCATGTCTCAGTCAAGGCTTTTCCCAATGAGTTATTTCCACCACTCTCCCCACTTTTTGATGCGAAAAAAATTGGTATAGAAAATAGTATTTTAATTACATACCGGTAAATAATTTTCTCGTAGTCCGTAGGGGATACTGGGAATCCATTTAGTACCATGGGTATAGACGGGTCCACTAGGAGCATTGGGTACTTTAATAATTTGATAGTGTGTGCTGGCTCCTCCCTCTATGCCCCTCCTACCAGACTCAGTCTAGGAAACTGTGCCCGAGGAGATGGACATACTTTGAGAGAAGGATATAGGAAAAGGAAAGTGATATGATTTCGAACCAGCACACACAAAACAAGAGGAAAGTCATGCTAACCAAACATGAAACCAGGAACAGCAACCACTAAACCAAACATTACTGAACCAAGTAACAGTGCAGGAAGAACGATGCACTGGGTGGTTGCCCAGTATCCCCTATGGACTACGAGAAAAGGATTTACCAGTAGGTAATTAAAATCCTATTTTATCTTCCATCCTAGGGGATACTGGGAATCCATTTAGTACCATGGGGAAGTACCAAAGCTCCCAAACCGGGTGGAAGAGTGCTAAGTTTCCTGCAGAACTGATTGACCAAACTGAAGGTCCTCAGAAGCCAAAGTATCGAACTTGTAAAACTTTGAAAACGTATGCGAACCTGACCAAGTAGCTGCTTGGCAGAGCTATAAAGCTTAGACACACCGGCAAGCCTCCCAAGAAGAACCCACCGACCTAGTAGAGTGGGCCTGTACAGATTTTGGAACCGGAAATCCTGCCGTGGAATAAGCATGCTGGATAGGGAGCCTGATCGAGCGTGCAATTGACTGCTTTGAAGCAGGACATCCAATTTTATTGGTATCATAAAGAACGAACAGCGAGTCTGATTTCCTGTGATGAGCTGTCCTCTTTATGTACACCTTCAAAGCCCTCACAACATCCAAAGACTTTGAAGTGGCAGAGGCGTCCGTAACAGCCAGAACCACAATAGGTTGGTTGATGTGAAATGCAGACACCACCTTAGGAAGAAATTGCTGATGAGTCCTGAGTTCAGCTCTGTACTCATGGAAAATTAACTAGGGACTCTTGTTAGACAATGCCCCCAGCTCCAACACACGTCTTGCTGAAGCCAAGGCCAGCAGTGTGACGGTCTTCCATGTAAGGTACTTTACATCCACCTCCTGTAATGGTTCAAACCAGTCTCATTGGAGGAAGTGCAGAACCAAATTGAGATCCCAAGGTGTTGTGGGAGGCACAAAGGGAGGTTGGATGTGCAGAACACCCTTCAATAATGTCTGGACCTAAGGGAGAGAAGCCAATTGTTTCTGAAAGAAAATAGACAAGGCCGAAATCTGGACTTTAATTGAGCCTAGACATAGGCCCACATCCACTCCCGACTGCAGAAAAAGCAGGAGACATCACAGATGAAACTCCACCACAGAATATTGTCTACTTTCACACAAAGAGACTTACTTTTTCCATATACGGTGGTAATGTTTAGACATTACCCCCTTCCTGGTTTGCATCAGTCGGGATGAGCTTGTCAGGAATCCCTCTCCTAGCTAGAATCAGCTGTTCAACTTCCATGCCGTTAAACATAGCCGCACTAAGTCCTGATAGATGAACGGGCCCTCTTGCAGAAGATCCTCATGATGAGAAGATCCGCGTACCAGGTCCTTCGAGGCCAGTCCGGAGCAATGAGTATTGCTTGAACTTTTTCCCTTTTTATTCTCTTTAGAATTCTTGGGATCAGAGGAAGTGGAGGAAATATGTACACCAGCTGGTAGACCCACGGAATTCTCAGAGTGTCTACTGCCACTGCTTCTGGGTCTCTCGTCCTGGAACAATACCACTTGAGCTTCTTGTTGAGTCAAGAGGCCATCATGTCAATCTGTGGATATCCCCACCGATGTGTTAACCACTGGAACACCTCCTGGTGAAGGACCCACTCCCCCAGGTGCAGGTCGTGTCTGCTGAGGAAGTCTGTTTAACATTTGTCTACTCCCAGAATGAAGATCTCCAACAACGCCATGGCGTGTTTTTCCACCCAGAGGAAAATCTTGACACCTCTGACATTACTGCTCTGCTTTTCGTTCCACCCTGTCAGTTTATGTACGTTACCGCCGTTACATTGGGGGTCATTCTGAGTTGATCGCTCACTAGCTATTTTTTTCAGCATTGCAAACAAATAGTTACCGCCTATAGGAGAGTGTATTTTTGCTTTGCAAGTGTGCGATCGTATGTGCAGCCAAGCATTACAAAAAAGTTTTGTGCAGTTTCTGAGTAGCTCAGAACTTACTCAGGCGCTGCAATCACTTCTGCCTGTTCTTGCCCAGAAATGATGTCAGACACCCGCCCTGCAAACGCTTCGATATGCCTTTGTTTTTCCAAACACTCCCAGAAAACGGTCAGTTGACACCCACAAATGCCCTCTTCCTGTCACTCTCCTTGTGATTGGCTGTGCGAATGGATTCTTTGTTAAATCCGTCGCTCAGCAACGAACCACTTTTTACCCGTACGACATGCCAGCGCATTGCAGTGCGTACACATGCACAGTTTTGCCGAGTGTTGACCTGATCGCACTGCAGCAAAAAAACCTAGCATGCGATCAGGTCGGAATGACCCCCATTGTCCGACTGGACTTGAATGGCCTGATTCTGAAGTAGAGATGAGGCTTGCAGAAGGGCATTGTAGATTGCCCTGAGTTTCAGGATGTTTATTGGAAGGACGACTTCCCGACTTGACCATCTTCCTTGAAACTGGGTGACTGCTCCCAACTTCTGAGGCTTGCATCTGTGGTTAGCAGAATCCAATTCTTAATCACAAACCTCTGACCCGCGATGAGGTGAGAAGTCTGTTGCCACCACAGAAGGGAGATCCTGGCTCTTGGTGACAGACAGATCCTCTGGTGCATGTGAAGATGCAATCCGCACCATTTGTTCAACAGATCCAGCTAGAAACGCCTCGCATGAAACCGTCCGTACTGAAGCGTCTTGTAAGAGGATACCATTTTCCCCAGAAGGCAAATGCATTGATGCACCGAGATCCGGGTTGGCTTCAGGACAGCCCGAACCATTGACTGAATTACCATAGCCTTCTCCACGGGAAGGAACACTCTCTGAGACTGTGTCCAGTATCATTCCCAGGAAAGGAAGCCTCTGCATCAGTTCCAGTTGAGATTTTGGTAAGTTTGGAATCTACCTGTGATCCAGGAGTAGTCTGGTTGAGAGGCCAATGCTGGCTGGTGCCATCCAGCCTGCCTGAAAATAACAAACAGATAAAATAAATGCAGAAAACTCTTCAGAAGCTTCCAGCGAAGTGACCGGCTCATCCGGGCACATTTTCTAAACTGAGTCTGGTAGGAGGGGCATAGAGGGAGGAGTCAGTGCACACAATATTACATTCTTAAAGTGCCCAAGGTTCCTAGTGGACCCATATATGCCCATGGCACTAAATGGAATCCCAATATCCCCTAGGATGTAAAAGAGAAAAATGTTTATGATGAAGAGAGGAAACAAAACACTAACAAGGTGGCAAGTCTGGGGCTCCCACCCGAAAGCCATGTATAATGAAGTGCTGTACTGTACTTCTAGTCGCAGGTTTTCCAAAATTGCTTTTTACAATATACTTTATATTAATTGAATTAGCTTTTATTGCACTAACATGAATGAAAGAAAAAACAGGACATTCTCAAATAAATCAACTTAATTTTCACATTCATCATCCATGGATCTTTGAAAAATATGATATATTTTTTTTGCTGTATAGTATACATAAATAATGAAAATTTAGATATTACAATAATTTATTATTCTGCTATAAAATCAGTAATGGTCATCAGCATCTTTCACAATGATCACTTCCTGATAGAGCCACAGTTCAATGATCTCAGACATGTGACTAAATGAGAGTTACAGTATGATCAAACTTTTTAAAAAGGACATAATACAGATGTTGTCCAAAGCAACCTATAAAATTTTAGCAATCATTTTTTAGAATGTACTTGATAAATGATAGCAATAAGCTGACTGGTTTCTATTCTGCACTTTAGAAGTTTGGCTAAATCTCTATCTAAATTATCCCCAATTTGTTATTTTAAATAGGTGTATTTCTTCTTACATAGTCAAGTTTAAAGCAGTTGGAGCTAATGGCCAAAGCACTTTAAGGTAAAACACTTATGAGCTAGGACCCCTATCTTGTTAAATCTACCAGAGCATGGGGGAGGTCATAAATTGCTGCACAGGGTCTTGGATTTCGGTTGTCCTGTTTAGTCACATGTGTAAATACTTTTTTCATCTGACAAACTTGGTACAACTGTCCCCAATTTAATGTAAATCTAGATAGATGTGTTGGCAACAAGGAGTATTTGAGCTAATTGGCCTTGTTAATTATAGGATTACGTATCTACCTTGTTTAGTAAACACGTGAAAAAAATTAGATTTCCTCTTGCGGTGGGGATTATTAAAATAATCTAGTAAAGGTGGGAAAAGGCATTCACAGCCTCTTTCATCTTGCAAAACTTTCAGATATCTCTGTATGCTCAGATGTGGTGTACACCTGATCTTGCACTTCGCTTTCATTGTTACACATTCTACAACTATCAGCTGGAAAAAAAGGGCCACATTAATAGAGGTAATACCAATGAACCCTCTTATGATGGGGGCTGTTCTAAAATAGAATAAAGTTTTACATTTTCTGGAGCATCTGGACACCTGAAAATGTATGTACATAACCCTTTTGCAAGCCTGTTTCTAAAAACTAAAGTGGTTGTGCTCCTTAGAATGTGCTGCAGGGACAATAGATGCAATTGAGCAAATAAAGAAGCAATGGAGGTCATAACTGAACCTTAAGGAGACACACAGATCATTAGCAATTATGATAGTTGTATACCCTTTACGTCAGTAAATAATGGAACACTGACCATAAGCTCAGTAATAGTGCACACTGAGCAATACATTTACTGTAGCAATTACCAATTATAATGTGTGTTTCATTCTGACCATGAAAATAATAACACTTGCCCAATTTAACATTTAAATGTAAGTGTTGATCCTGACACTTTCTTCTCATTTGTTGGATGTATAATGTAATTACATGTCATGCAAAGGATAGTTCTATTTACAATAAAGTTTTGCCATTGGCAATGTGCATAGGAAAACTTTGTCAAGCACAGTTCAGAGTGGTATTGTTACAATACAATGCAAACTGTTTTGTTTTTTTATTACAAAGGGACCTCTTCAGGGAAAATTCCTGACATTGATTAAAGTGAGCAATTTTACAATGGAACACATAGTGAACATGTTCTCTTAAGGTAGCTTTAGGTTTTGTAGGTAACAAAAGAATATTTAATTATTTTACTATTTTTACCAAGTTGAAACTACTCAGTATAAGTAAAATATAAAATTAGCTTGCATGTCCTTTAACTATTTTTTTATATATCTTTATACAGATTTAAGACACTTAAATTATGATATTGCCATTTTTTTAACCAAAGCTGTATTGATTTTTAACTTGTTCTAGTTTCTGCTAGGTTGGGTATCTACGTTATATGAGACAAAGTGGTTAGGAAATCAATAAACAGGGCAGTACAAGAATAGGGAATTAGATCAAAACTGTTTTCAGCATAGCACAGATTAAATGAAAAAAAAAAACATACCTGCCTTTTACAAGTACAAAAAAAGTAACAAATTGTACAGACAGAAAGTTTAAGACTGTTCAACACAATACGTACATAAAAAATGATGTATGTTATAAATTATTTCAATTATTTAAGTGTGTATGTAGTCAATTGACGTAAACACATAATTGCACATTTATATAAATTTTGTATTTTACACAAACAAGCTGGAATTCAAAAACATATTTTAGGTTACTAAGCAAAATTGTTGAATAACATACAGCAAATACAATATAATAAAATCATGGTAAAGTCTACAAACACAGAAAGCTAAAACAAGAAGAGAAAATAAATTAATTAATTTCCATTTCATCACTGTGCTTTATGGTGTTAAGTATTGTACAGTATTCCCGGCGATAGAAAGCAGATAGTGCACATGGTGGTAAACCGTAAAACATCACATAAGTGCAGTTACACAAAATGATAAATTAAGAGTAGAGATGAGTGAAAGTTACAAAATTGCCTCACAGAAGTTTTGCCATATTCTATTTTATGAAGTTGGCGAATTTCTCTTGTATTATTTGGCCTTAAATATTCACACAGAATTCCCCCAGCATTTACATTACTATTGAAGTTTGCCTTTATTTTTTGTTTCTCCCTTTTCTTACAGCAAAGCTGAATTATTTGGCACTGCTGTCATCAGGGCCGGATTAAGCCTTGGTAGTTCCTGGAGCACTTTAGATAGGGGGGCCGTGGTGAAAGGGGAGGGGGGCTTTTTTATATAAGATTGTGCATACCTCCCAACATGATCCATCCCAGGAGGGACAAAATGCTCTTCACATGGACTTCCCTCTTAATATATTATTGCAGTTACCTGTGTTGAACTAGTTAATTGATAATAAAGGTGTTTCAACACAGGTGATTGTAGTCATAACCCAAGAAGGAAGTCCAGGTAGATGGCATTTTGTACCTCCTGGAATGGGTCATGTTGGGGTGTATGGATTGTGTATATTAAATGTTGCCCAATGGTGTATATTAGATTTAAACTAATAGTTTTAGTTTAATAATATAGCTCCACCTAATTAAAAGACAAATATTTTATAAAATGTTCTTGTAGTACAGAGACAACTTAAACAACCTTAAAATACACATAGAAAAAATCTTGTCACATGCAAAAATAGCAGCCGCACTGGGACAGGACTGTGTTTGTGTGTGTGTGTGTGTGTGTGTGTGTGTGTGTCTCTCTCTCTATACTCTCATTAGATAACAAGTTACACAGGACTCAGACACCAAGGTGTGGAGAGAACTGTAAGTGACACAGGGATCCCAATCTGTGTCACTTACAGCTTTCTTCACCCTCCTATCTCTCCTTTGGTTGGGAAGCTCCATTGATACGCCTTTGTCTCTGCCTGCATTGCATACTGTCTTGCTCACATTCTGGCTGTCTGATACTGCTGCTGCATAAGAGGGAAAGCTAGTGATGGCCGGGGGCCCCCTAACAGAGGAGGGGGTACAGTGTGCCCTGCATCCCCTTTCTTAATCTGGCTATGGCTGTTATCCAAGCTCTATGCACAAAGTTTTAATTCTGTAAAATGCAGAATCTGCAAATACAGGGAGCCTGGAAGGGACTTTTTCAACTCCCTGTACAATGATGAATCACAGAGGAACAGTGGAACTCGAAGATTTTATGCACTTCTGCAAAATGGCATGTTCCACCATTAAATTTGATTTCCAACTTCATAAAAACATTGATGATGATTTGGGTGAAATTCTGCACCTCTCTCTATACACTATGAAATATATGCAAATTTTGTCTAATTTGAGCAAACATACTCAGTATAGTAGATAACGTAGAATTTTATATCATGTACTATATTAAAACACAGGAACAACAAGAAGAGAAAAGGAGTTGTTTGTGTAAGGTACACTCTTGTTGTAAAATTTAACTTTTATTAATACTGGTTTTAAAATACAGTCTAAGTTTAATCGTATTAAAACAAACTAATATAGTGAGTAGCTGGAATACAAAATCATGTAACTCTAACAGTACAAACATTTCATCTGGGTAGATTTTGTGATGTACAACATGAGAAGGGTAAAAAGCAGTGAAATGCATAAGAGAATATTTCATATGTCAGATAAATGGGTTGCTTGTGGAATATTGTATGTTTGAATTATATAGATTTATTCCTCTCTTGCAAATTGTTTATATACATATTAATAGCACCTTTATTTTAACTTGACAATAACATATATCATTAACCTTTCAAATATTTAGCTAATTTGCTAATTTTGTAACATACAGTAGATAGAAACATAGCATTTGACAGCAGATAAGAACCATCTGTTCCATCTAGTTTGGTCATGTACACACACACACACACTTACATACTAGGGTTAAATTTTTTTGGGAGATAATTAACCTATCCGTATATATTTTTTGGCAGTGGGAGGAAACTGGCGTACCCGGAGGAAACCCATGCAAGTATGGAGATAATATACAAACTCCACACAGTTAAAGCCATGGTGGGAATTGAACCCATGACCTCAGTGCTTAGAGGCAATAGTGCTAATCTTTACACCATCCACACTGTCCCAATTTATTTGGGATTTTACCATCTGTGCCCCTAATTGTAAGATATTTATTTTGTGTAATAATACTAGTCTGTCATATTAACAAAGCAATATTATGAAACAAAGTATTTAGGACCTGCATAATATCAATAAATGAAACACAAAATGAAACCTATTTATTAAGGGCCAGCTAAAAACCTTGTTAATTGAAATCAGATATCACCACTGTTCGCAGTGATAACAAATGAGTGAATGGGACAATTTGGCATTGAAGTTTTTGTCGAGGCAGCACATATCATATGAGACTGTTCTGGTGATGATTTTGCCACTTTCTAACATCCTTCATCACTTGCGTATTGCAGTAGCAAAGGTGTCTGTACTGAGCATGCACTCTTTCCAGGCAACCAAGATGGAATACAAAGATTCCTCTCTGCTGAAACTCTAGACTACAGTATAGGCACCTAGCACTATCTAAAGATAAAACTAGCTATTGGGTCAAACTCCAAAAAACTAAGCCCATATTTCAGCCATGATTGAGAATAATAGGATCCGTGGTTTGCAACATTAGTTTGCCTAATGGTGTAAAAGATTTCTTCTGTGTTAGACTTTTATTATATATTAAAAAGATGGGCATAAGTGCAGATGTGCCAGTATAAATACTGTTCCATAAGCATATTTCTGGATATAAGTAATCCAACACTGTAATAGTTAATTTCTCATTTATTATTGCACCACTACAAAACACTACAACATGTATTGTAAGACCATTCCATGTCAGCTACAAGTTTCCTATTTCATGAAGCGGGCTGAGCCCTATGAAATGTGTAATTTATTTATATTATTGGAAACTCTAACCACTTTTTCGAAACACCATCTACTCCAATATCGGAGAAATACATGAAAATGTAACTATTACAGTGTTTGTATCATTTATATCCACAAAGACTCTTATGGTCTTACGACCAGCTCACATGGGTCTATGAGATGTAAGTCTTCCTACTATTCATAGAGAAGAACAATTCCAGACGCGCTGTCACAGCTGCCAGCAAGGGATTGTCAGTCCCAATACAGAGTTTTTACAACAAAAGGCAATTAAGCCGGCGCTGGCTGTCTTTCCAATAATTAAAACAACTATGGATGATTGAAAAACACTTGCATTTATTAACTGACACTAATTAGTGAATAAAAACATGAATAAAATATAAAATTCACACAATCATGTAAAATTAAGGGCATATATGGAGCTGAGAAAAAATTCAAATGTGCTGCTAATGAGTGTCCACTGAGGATCCCGGACTAGAACACTGGACAAAAGTTCCCTGGGGAAGAGAAATGGAATACAGCTGGTTTTACCCGTATGAGCGGAGGCTTCCAATTGCTTTTGAAAACAGCAGGCGAGCTGTATCACTTGTATTCAAGCTGGGTCTCTCCGATAAATGCTGTAATTGATATGTCCCACAGAGAACAATTCCAAGGCAGGTGTTCCAAAATAGATTGTCAAAAGTCCATATCTGGATCCTGTGATGAAGTGGAGCACTGGTGATGGTGGTGATGGCAGCTTTTCCACACTTAACGCGTTTCCCTAGGCACGGTCACCTAGCTTCATCAGAAGTGGACACTCATTAGCAGCACATTTGAATTTTTTCTCAGCTCCATATATGCCCTTAATTTTACATGATTGTGTGAATTTTATATTTTATTCATGTTTTTATTCACTAATTAGTGTCAGTTAATAAATACAAGTGTTTTTCAATCATCCATAGTTGTTTTAATTATTGGAAAGACAGCCAGCACCGGCTTAATTGCCTTTTGTTCCTACTATTCATACTGAAGGAATTCTGGCTCTAAAGAAGGCAGCAAACTTGAACAGCAATCTCATTTTAGTAGTGTCATATATTTGCAATATCTACTATTTTCTTATTATACCCATTGTAGGATTTTCATGTTAAAAGTACGCTTTAGTTTGGATATACTATGATCATGTGTTCTATTTTGGAAATATGCAAAATTAACAGGGATCTAAACCAAACAAAACTGCTATGTAATTGCAATGTATAGATATTTATGTATATTAAGGATTGCAACTTTAAGAAACTCTTAACATGAAAGGAGTCAGAAGTCCTCTTGTTTCTGGATTGGTGGAGCTTCTTGACCATGAAAAGGTGACCCTTTTTACATAGCTACCTCCTATGACTATTTATTTCTGTAACATGACATTGGCTCTGTTAATGCTTTTATATTACAAATAATATTACTAGTAACCAGCTCTGTTTAAAAATACCTTTGGATAGAAGAGTTGGGTGCTGATTCAAAAAAGAAGTATAGCGGCTTACAAAGTTATACAGATACATATGGATGTGGGCTGTTGTAAGAACAATGTATCTTAAATATATGTAAAACACTGCTGGGACTGATAGCATACAAAACAAAGGACCAATTCATTTTGCAGTATTGCTGTGTAAAATAAATTCTGACATGTACAGTGCATCTGGAAACTATTCTCAGCGCTTCACTTTTTCCACATTTTGTTATGTTACAGCCTTATTCCAAAATGTAATTAATTAATTTTTTCCCATCAAAATTCTACACACAGTACCCCATAATGACAACGTGAAAAGGTTTTTATTGAGATTTGTGCAAATTTATTACAAATAAAAAACTAAGAAATCACATGTACATAAGTATTCACATCCTTTTGCCATATCTGCTGCTTTGTAGGTCCCAATGAGCACAGTGGCCTCCATCATCCATAAATGTAAGAAGTTCGGAACCACCAGGACTCTTCCTAGAGCTGGCCGGCCATTTAAACTGAGCGATCGGGAAAGAAGGGCCCTAGTCAGGGAGGTGACCAAGAACCCGGTGGTCACTGTGTCAGAACTACAGGATTCCTCTGTGGAGAGAGGAGAACCTTCCAGAAGGATGACCATCTCTGCAGCTTTCCACCAATCAGGCCTGTATGGTAGAGTGGCCAGATGGAAGCCACTCCTTAGTAAAAAGCACATGGCAGCCCAACTGGAGTTTGCCAAAATGCACCTGAAGGACTCTCAGACCATCAGAAACAAAATTCTCTGAATTGATGAGACAAAGATTGAACTCTTTGGTGTGAATGCCAGGCGTCATGTTTGGAGGAAACCAGGCACCGGTCATCACCAGGCCAATACCATCCTTACAGTGAAGCATGGTGGTCGCAGCATCATGCTGTGGGGATGTTTTTCAGTGGCAGGAACTGGGAGACTAGCCAGGATAGAGGGAAAGATAAATTCAGCAATGTACCAATACATCCTGGATGAAAACCTGCTCCAGAGCGCTCTTGACCTCAGACTGGGGTGACAGTTCATCCTTCAGCAGGACAACGACCCTAGGCACACAGCCAAGATATCAAAGAAGTGGATTCAGGACAACTCTGTGAATGTCCTTGAGTGGCCCAGTCAGAGTCCAGACTTTAATCCAATTGAACATCTCTGGAGAGATCTGAAAATGGCTGTGCACCGACGCATCCCATCCAACCTGAGGGGTGCTTCAAAGAGGAATGGGCAAAACTGCTCAAAGATAGGTTTGCCAAGCTTGTGGCATCATATTCAAAAATAGTTGAGGCTGTAATTGCTGCCAAAGGTGCATCAACAAAGTATTGAGCAAAGGCTGTGAATACTTATGTACATGTGATTTTTTTTTTCTTTTTTCTTTTTAATACATTTTCCCCCAAAAAAATTCACATTGTCATTATGGGGTATTATGTGCAGAATTTTGAGGGAAAAATTAATTTATTCCATTTTGGAATACGGCTGTAACATAACAAAATGTGGAAAAAGTGAAGCGCTGTGAATACTAGAGCATAATGGATAATTGTACAAAAAATTTAATATATCTCTATAACACAAGATTAAAGGGGGTATTCAATTAGTGCCATTTTTTCAACCAGTTTAAAATACATCACTTTTCGCCCATTTTTAGGTTGAATTTACATTCGACCTGTACAATGCCTGTGCCGTTTTTTTCGGCTTGTCGAAAAAATGGCACAGGCGAAGACCACACGGATCGACAAATGTACAGCTGATCCACGTATTTTGTTGAATCTGGGGTCATTTTTGGCACTTTTTGGGTCTGTTTTCATCCATGCTGATTCACCCATGCTGGGCGAAAATGGATTTAAAAACAGACGAAAATGCCCGCTATTGAATACACTGTCTTCAAATCAATGCCGATTATCTGACTGTCGGAAAATTCGGCACTAATTGAATATACCACTATGTCATAATAATAGTCATTGTACTACACAGTTACATTACAAATATCACAAGTTCAATATCACAAGTCTATATGTGTGTTTATGTATTATTTACAGTAGTGGTCATTTGCATGCTGCTGTACTCTAATTCACAAAAAAGTTTTAAGTTTAAAAACATTGCCCCATTAGCTTTCCTACTGTCCTCCACATGCCTTCCAATCCTGGTTCAATCAAGAATGATGGATCTTTTTTTTAAAAGTGCTTTTAGAATCAGAAATATTTTTTAGTTTCTACATTCCTTAGAAATATGTTCTTATGATTTTTATAGAAGTAGTTATAATTATAAATATAACACACAAGGAATAAAGGCACACTCTATTCTTTTGCAAGACAAATTCAAGACTGCATACATTAGTCAGCTTTAATTCAGATATCTGTACTGTGTTCAGAAGAAAACTGACTAAAGTAAAAGTCCAATCAATGCCATTAATTGAACATGTGAAAGGATGTCAATGACTAGAGAAATACCATGCAGTTAATGGGCAAAAATACAAGAAATGTGTTGCTAATATATCTTTCATAGAAAAGTATAATGACTTCTACAGTGTCTTCAAAGGCATTTACATTTAATTTCCAATGTTAAAAGAATTCTAGTGGCACAAATACCATTTAACATAGGCTCTAGCTGTACCTAAGAACAACAGTAGCAGACTCACCTATCAAGTTTTTTTTGTTTGTTGCTCATAGTATCTGTTGGTGTTTTCCCTGTGGAGTTTGTAATGACGGAATACGTCTGAAATAAAATAAATCTAGCTAGCCATTGGTCTTTTTGACCCTAAGGTATGGACATACAGTAAATCAAACAATGTTGTTATCTGCCTTGGACCTGTACCATCTTAGAGTCACAATGAGTGATTACTTTTCTCTTATAGCTGTGCCATGTCTTGCATACTGGGCTAAGCAACCAAATGGCCATTTAAACTTTGGTGAGTCTGGTAAATAAGTAATGTTAATAGACATGCTCATTCATCTGTAGCCTTTAGATGGCTATAGTGTTTGACAATGTTAAATTGCAACAGTATGCTGAAATTAAAGAATGTCTGTATTCATTTTTTTAAGTAGATTGGCATGTTTTATTCACTTATTAATCCATTGCTTTATTGGATGATTGATTATAGATATAATGGTTAGAGTTGAAAAGAGTCCCTTCCTGGTGTTTATTGCACGATCAAGGAGATTAATTTGTCTGCTAATTGCAAAATTGACTTACAGTACAGAGCTTTTGTGTGTGGAAATGGATTTAAATGAAACTTCAATTAGATGTTTTAAATTGCCTGTGCTTTCAATGTACAATGATACGGCTGTGATAGATATGTATTTAAAGAAAGTCAAAACTATGTTTTCTAATTTAAATCATGGTGTCATACTGAAGGTACATGTGTGGTTATAGAAACAAAGGATGTATTCTAAAAGGAATACATCTGACTGGTAACAAGAAGAAATTACAATGCAAGGATTTGTAAGCACCAAGCAACTTTTATCAGTCACATTTAGAAATAATATTTGAAATGGCAAATAATTACCATAATGCAGCATTGTATTTTTGTCTGAATTACAGTTATAGAGATGTCCACAGAATACTAAAACAAAAATCACAGACATTGTATACCTTATTTTCAACTGCACTAAGGACCTGATACTGAGTTGTATATAAAGCAAGAAAGAGCTAGTTTCTTTGTTCTTCAAAAAACCCTGTTGTGTTGCAGGCGGGGCAGATTTAAAATATGTAGTAAGATATAGATTTGGTTGGGAAGTATCCAAACTCAAATTTAAATTGCAGTGCAAAATAAAGCTGTCCAGCATTTGTGGACTATATGCAAAGGTGTTTTAAGAGAGTAGGGGGGCCATATGCAGGCTCCAATTGGGCCCCCGACTCTCTGGTAGTGCAGTAAACTCTGGCATTGCACCAGAGTCTACGATGCTTGTGCAGGTGACTGGGACCATTTTCCCGTAGACATCTCTATAGCGCATGCACGAATCACTGGAAAATCGCAGCAGCGTCCATTTTCCCAGTGATTTCTGCAGCTCCGCAGACCGCGACAGGCAGGTGGAGTGGTAAGTATAATTAAATGGGTTCAGGATGTGCTATGTGTGATCCCCTCTGGACCCAGGGACCTGTGTACACCGCATACCTTGCACCCATTAGAGATAAGCCAGTGGCTACATACAAAAGTAGCCAGCCCCTGATGATTCACTGTTTACACCTGCTGTATCAGTGGTTTTGTGCATGCCTTCTGGGTAATCAGGACCGGATTAAGGTGGGGGGACCCTGGCACAACTAAGTTGTGGGTGCCCCCATCAATATCATTGTCTCTGCCACCCACCGCTGAAACCACTATGCCACTTAGGGGAACAGGAGAGATAGGGTGAAGGAGCGAGGGTTAGAGGGCGAACGAGATAGAGATGGTGTCAGGGAGATACAGAGAGATAGAAATTGGAGTGAGACAGAAAGCAAGAGAAAGAGAGATACAGAGAGAGCAGGAGTGAGTGGGAAAGAAAGGATGTCAGAGATTGAGAGAGAAGGAGGGGAAGCAAGCAGGAGAGAGGGTGTAAGCGGAGAGAGATTGAAGAAGGGTTTCAGGGAGAAAGAGAGGCAGAGAGAGAGAAAGTGTCAGGGAGAGAGAGTGAGAGGGAGAAGGAGTGAGCGAGAGAAAGAGTGATAGAGAGAGGGGGAAGAGCAAGAGACAGAGAGAGAGAACAGGGCAGCGAGTGAGAGAGACACTCCCAGTTACAGCCAAACTGCTAAGGTCTCTGCTGGTAGCAGTGGTGCCAAGAGAGGGGGGGGGGTACAAATTACCCGGGCCCAGGTCTGATGAAGGGGCCCAGTGAGGGCTTCGGGCCCCCTGCCTCTTTACTGGCAGCAACATCTGCAGCTCTTCTCCTCAGCCCAGCACACACTGCTGTGTGCTGGGCTGCAGTGTGGCCATGGAGGCTCTTAAAATACAATTTTTTCAGTATTTTTTTCTAAGGATTCGTGACCACGCCTCCTGTGATTAGGCCACCCCCAAAAAAGTTCCTGGGCCAAGCCATGCTCTCTACTGCCCTGGCTGGGAGAGGGCACTTCATTGAATTAGGCCTTGTCCCCTTTCAAATAAACCGTTGAATCTCAACATTATGTCCGTGAGGGAATGGAGCTTCGCCATGCCCACTCACTGTAGAGATGGCCAGGGAGGGTACAGAGTGGGATGGGTTGGGGCAATATTTGCCATAGTGTGGGGAGCTCCAAAGTGTGGGGCCCTGGGTGACAACACCATCTGCCCTGCCTATAATCTGGTCTTACTGGTAATCATTAAATGTAATATTTAGCAACTATTGTAGAAAGAAAAGTTTCATAGTGCTTTCTTGGTCATACAAAAGACTATTTGCAATCACAGCCATCTAATGCAGAAGTTACAGTATGTATAAATGTCTTTGTAAATTACCTGTTTAAACTGTGAGTTCTAATATCATCCCTTCACTGTTCATTAAGAAAATATATACTGTACATTGTAATGAATAATTCTCCCCTACTCTTATTTTTTCTAGATACTAAAAAATAGTTAGAAAAGCCCTGGTTCTAGCTAGAGATGAGCGGGTTCGGTTTTACTCGGATTTACTCGGTTCTCAAAACGGCATCTTATTGGCTCACGGACGTCACGTGTTTTGGATAGCCAATAAGAAAAATCCTGATAAAACCGAAGTGGCGTTAATTCTGGTGTTACATCCGAACCCGCTAATCTCTAGTTCTAGCAGTCTCAGTCATTTCACCCACTGCTCCAATCTTCCAACACTACTCATTTTGAAAGTCCTACAGATGTTAACCGGTCTTGCTGTTACAGTCTATGACATCCAAAGATGATGTCAATGCTTTACTGGTTTATCAATTAGTATGATAACCAAGGGGTTAGCAACATCCATCAGAACTATACATCACAGCATAGCCTGCCACAATTTAAGCATATCTTAACAATAAAACGGTGCAGGGCATGCTTGGATGTGTATTTCCACAGCAGCTGAACTTCCACACATTGCCTATCACTGAGATAGGCAATGTGGATTATAAGAATCCATATTTACTGCATAGTTATTTTCTCTTGCAATAACAGATTAAATGGCCATGCTTAATAAAACAGTTTTTCTGGGCAAATGCAAAATGCATGGATTAGGTTGCATGCATAATTGCATATTGAAAGGAGCAAATATTCAGAACAGTGTCACAGAATATTTGTCTAAATTCATATTTGGCTCTAAATTACCTCAATTGTTCCAATGCAGTGTGTGTTTGAGTGGTAAAATGTCTACTACTCCTTGCCCAATTGCAACACAAAGTAGCATTTTTTGCCCCTTATAGTATTTATAGGCTCAGTTGCTACTAACCCTCCTACATCTCCAACCTAATATCTGTCCACACCTCCTTAGCATGCTCAGCTTCGTCCTCATCCACAGCCTCATTTCTGCTATGGTCAGCTTCTGTCACTCCTACATCCAAAATCTCTCCAATACTGCTCCACTAAAAAGGAACTTACTTACTCTGACTTTCTGCCAGTTTACACACCTTCAAATGAGCCTTAAATTGTACCTCTTAATAAAAGTCTATCAGCCCTTATAACTTCTCAACTCTTCTGATGACTCTTATTCACACTCTCCTAGTTGACCCTCCTTGTTATGCTGCTCCTTCATTAATTGTAGGTCCTTGTTCTCTCTTCCTTGAATTATTCTTGACAATAGTAAACCTTGTCCCCAGTCTGCTTTTTTGCCACTGGCGTTCCCCCTTCTGACCATCATTGTTGCATCTACTAGCCACAGTAAGTCCTGTCCTCTCCAATAACCCTTTGCCTTGTCTTTGGTTGTGTTGTTGTATTGTACTGTAGGTATCCTATGTATTTATTTATACATATTGCTTATCAGTATATGCTGCTGCAGACACCTTGTGGATAAATAAAAGATAATACTAGATTATGAATGCAGAAATCACAAATACAGTATGGAAATGGTTCTTCCCTATGATGTGTTATCCAAGCAGGTTTCATTTCCCCCATTCAGTGTTATAATAGTTTTCAACTGCCATGGTTTTTATAAATTTGTGCCAATGAATTCTGTTTTAAAATGTATTTCATTGTATTTCTGTAAATATGTTCAGAACAGTTCAGTGTTATTCATGCAAGGTCAAGCAAAAGATTATAATGTACAAAATTAAATTTAAAGTAGATACCGGGAAAGTGAAGAGAGACAGTTTTACTGTAAACCTTTTAAGACTCTATTTTAAAGACTTATTTTAGTCATATATCTATTTAAGACATTGTTGGGTAAGAAAAACCAGAAGAGGTAAAAATTTACAAAACAGATGTGGATAAAAGCAACATAATGAGAATACATTATTGAAATTAGGATTACTTGTGTCCAAGAAGAGGCCTCTGTTACAGGATATCATTGCAGTGTATAAATATATGCAGCATCAATAAAATAAACCACAGAGGGACCTTTATCCCAAGTGCTAGATATAATAATTAGCACAAAGTCATTGTTAAATATTACAAGAAATGAGACGCTCCACTTCAGTTTACTGTAAGGTCCTTAAAAACATGTAATGGTGTGCCCTTGGATAATATTATCACAGACACATGGGACACTTATTTAACAAATTCTATTTTACTAATAAATTGAAAAGACTGGAGACAATTATATGATAATTATAACAAATGTTTTCTTTTAGATTCATAATACTGTATGTGAAAGGTGTGAGTACATTTTTCTGGATCATGATCTTGGTGGATCTATCCTTTGAATATTTGTACTAAATGTGAAAATGATCCTGTATTTTATTAAATACAGTTATCACATTCTTTATTTTTACATATTGTATATAGAGTCCAGCCTACATTTTACCCAGTTTTTAATGAGCCACGAAACTTGTGATATTCCTGAGTGTCCTGGTTTAAAGGACTAGTATGGTAAGCCTACATACAGTATATGGAACATTGTCATTCCAAAACCTATTATTAACTGATGCGTGTTCAATAATTCAGGTTTAAGTTCATAAACATAGTATTTGTATCTTATTAATTAAATAAAAAATTGATGCAGATGGATTAATATGGATTAATATTAATACATGATGGATTGGTGTAAATACTTTGGAAACTACTGTATGCAATCTTGTAATGCTTATGCACATATTTGAAATGTTTCTACACAATTCACATTACATTAATGGCACATCTACATTGAAAACGATTAATGCATGTAATCACATTAAGTGCGCTAATAACTGCAGGGCAGGAATTCCTTAAAGTGTGCCTAGGCCCTCTAGTTACCAAAACATAGAGAATATTGCCCTTATTGCAGTGCAGGATTATAATTAGAGATGAGCGGGTTTGGTTCCTCGGAAACCGAACCCCCCCGAACTTCAGCCATTTTACATGGGTCCGAGGCATACTCGGATTCTCCCGTATGGCTCGGTTAACCAGAGCGCGCCCGAACGTCATCATCCCGCTGTCGGATTCTCGCGAGATTCGGATTCTATATAAGGAGCCGCGCGTCGCCGCCATTTTTCACTCGTGCATTGGAAATGATAGTGAGAGGATGTGTCTGGCGTCCTCTCACTTTGTTTCAGGGGGCTGCATATCTTTATTCTGGGGACCAGCAGTATTATAGGAGGAGTACAGTGCAGAGTTTTGCTGACCAGTGACCACCAGTATTATACGTTGTCTGCCTGAAAAACGCTCCATATCTGTGCTCAGTGTGCTGCATATATCTGTGCTCACACTGCTTTATTGTGGGGACTGGGGACCAGCAGTATTATATAGGAGGAGTACAGTGCAGAGTTTTGCTGACCAGTGGCCACCAGTATTATACGTTGTCTGCCTGAAAAAACGCTCCATATCTGTGCTCAGTGTGCTGCATATATCTGTGCTCACACTGCTTTATTGTGGGGACTGGGGACCACCAGTATATTATATAGGAGGAGTACAGTGCAGAGTTTTGCTGACCAGTGACCACTAGTATTATACGTTGTCTGCCTGAAAAACGCTCCATATCTGTGCTCAGTGTGCTGCATATATCTGTGCTCACACTGCTTTATTGTGGGTACTGGGGTCCACCAGTATATTATATAGGAGGAGTGCAGTGCAGAGTTTTGCTGACCAGTGACCACCAGTATACGTTGTCTGCCTGAAAAACGCTCCATATCTGTGTTCAGTGTGCTGCATATATCTGTGCTCACACTGCTTTATTGTGGGTACTGGGGACCACCAGTATATTATATAGGAGGAGTACAGTGCAGAGTTTTCTTGACCAGTGACCACCAGTATTATACGTTGTCTGCCTGAAAAAACGCTCCATATCTGTGCTCAGTGTGCTGCATATATCTGTGCTCACACTGCTTTATTGTGGGTACTGGGGACCTCCAGTATATTATATAGGAGGAGTACAGTGCAGAGTTTTGCTGACCAGTGACCACCAGTATTATACGTTCTCTGCCTTAAAAATGCTCCATATCTGTGCTGCATTGTAGTATATAGTAGGAGTACAGTGCATAATTTTGCTGACCACCAGTATATAATATATAGGACTACGGTACAGAAGGCCACTGCTCTACCTACCTCTGTGTCATCAAGTATACTATAAATCCATACCTGTGGTACATTTAAGTTTTGCACAGTTTGCTGACCACCAGTATATAATATATAGCATTACGGTACAGTAGGCCACTGCTTTACCTACCTCTGTGTCGTCAAGTATACTATCCATCCATACCTGTGGTGCATTTCAGTTTTGCACAGTTTGCTGGCCACCAGTATATAATATATAGCAGTACGGTACAGTAGGCCACTGCTCTACCTACCTCTGTGTCGTCAAGTATACTATCCATCCATACCTGTGGTGCATTTCAGTTTTGCACAGTTTGCTGACCACCAGTATATAATATATAGCAGTACGGTACAGTATGCCACTGCTCTACCTACCTCTGTGTCGTCAAGTATACTATCCATCCATACCTGTGGTGCATTTCAGTTGTGCGCAGTATATATAGTAGTAGGCCATTGCTATTGATACTGGCATATAATTCCACACATTAAAAAATGGAGAATAAAAATGTGGAGGGTAAAATAGGGAAATATCAAGATCCACTTCCACCTCGTGCTGAAGCTGCTGCCACTAGTCATGGCCGAGACGATGAAATGCCATCAACGTCGTCTGCCAAGGCCAATGCACAATGTCATAGCAGAGAGCATATAAAATCCGAAACACAAAAGTTCAGTAAAATGACCCAAAAATCAAAATTAAAAGCGTCTGAGGAGAAGCATAAACTTGCCAATATGCCATTTACTAAACGGAGTGGCAAGTAACGGCTGAGGCCCTGGCCCTAGTTTCATGGCTTGTGGTTCAGCTTCACATGAGGATGGAAGCACTCATCTTCTCGCTAGAAAACTGCAGTGCCACTCCTAGATGGGCCAGGTGTTGTGTCGGCCACTTGGGTCGCTTAGCTTAGTCACAAAGCTACCTCATTGCGCCTCTTTTTTTCTTTGCATCATGTACTGTTTGGGGACTATTTTTTTTAAGTGCCATCCTGCCTGACACTGCAGTGCCACTCCTAGATGGGCCAGGTGTTTGTGTCGGCCACTTGTGTCGCTTAGCTTAGCCATCCAGCGACCTTGGTGCACCTCTTTTTTTCTTTGCATCATGTGCTGTTTGGGGACAATTTTTTTGAAGTGCCATCCTGTCTGACACTGCAGTGCCACTCCTAGATGGGCCAGGTGTTTGTGTCGGCCACTTGGGTCGCTTAGCTTAGTCATCCAGCGACCTCGGTGCAAATATTAGGACTAAAAATAATATTGTGAGGTGTGTAGTGTTCAGAATAGACTGAAAATGAGTGGAAATTATGGTTATTGAGGTTAATAATACTATGGGATCAAAATGACCCACAAATTCTATGATTTAAGCTGTTTTTGAGGGTTTTTTATAAAAAAAAACACCCAAATCCAAAACACACCCGAATCCGACAAAAAATTTTCAGGGAGGTTTTGCCAAAACGAGTCCGAATCCAAAACACGGCCGCGGAACCGAATCCAAAACCAAAACACAAAACCCGAAAAATTTCCGGTCCACATCACTAATTATAATAACTGTGTATAACCATTATAAAATGATTTAGAGTTGGCCAGAGCTGTATTGACAACAGGGTGGCTGGGTCAGTCACCTAGAGCCCACCACACCCTTGGATGCCCCCATACTTAGCTATATCACCAGCATGGGGGCACTGTGGCATACTGTAAGTGAATCTAACACATTGATAGTGCTGGGAGTATTTATATACTATACTTTATAAAAACTTTGGCAGCATCGGAGGAGCTACCGGCGGTGCAAAAGGAGCAGTGCACTGTGGCCCCTGGGGACTATGGGGCCCCGCTGCTGTCGGCTGCACTCACCAGCAGTTGAGTTTTTTACCCTGGGCCAGTCCGACTCTGCTGGTCTGGGCAGCCATCAGAGAGTATGAAGTGTAACAGCTGTGATTCTGTTGCTTAGCTGGGACTGGACGTCTCCTGCTCATCACACATTGCATTGAGTTGCAACATAACGCTGCTGCTGCTTTGTAGTCAGATGAGTCCCGGAGAGCCCAACCAGCCCTGCATCCCAGGTAATTCACCAATTCTATGGTGGGGGCCAGATGGCTCCTATTGGTGACAGCTGATCTTTGCTCCAACTAGCGGCTGCCCACCCACTGCAGTTGTTGTATGGTCAGCTGGGTCTTGGAAATCCTGTCTGACCCCTGTCCACACATTAACAGCACAACTTGAGACCAGATAGCCCATCATTACAGGCTGTGGGCACTGGGCCCTGCTGACCGGTCAGGAGTACTGCTGTTCATGCTGAAGGGTCCCTGTGGGCCCTGGTTACTACAAAACTAAAGGGTGATCACTTAAGAACTACTTTAGTATGTACAGTAGTTGGACTTTTTTCTTACCTTGAATTCAAGTAGTAGAAGAGACATTGCCAACTACCTTCCGAGTACACCCCATGCGTCTCCCAGCTTCCCACCCCATACCCAACTGTTTTGTTTCCCCATTTTATTTCTGCTTTCATGAATTATAGCATCAGCTTTATCATTTCATATATATCACAATACTGCATAAGTCCTGTTACTGTAGCTGCAAAATACACACGTACCAGCTCAGGACATAAGAACCGTATAATAGCTCAATACCCCTTTTAGCTGATACTACATAAACATGTTTTTGTTTCTGGATAGTTATATCATGAACAGCCCAGTGCATAATATCATCAGCTGCCCACAAACTGACCATCCCACCCACCCCCTTTCATTAACTTACCAAAGTAGATTAATTTACATTGTATGTTGATTGTACATATCTACATTTTATTAAATGCAACCCTCCCCCCCCCACACACGTTATTATTTTTGCACATTTCTCATGTAATACGTTATTATCCTAAAATTTCATTTGTAGAAACCACCAGCATATTGCTTGTGTAATTTCTACTTATTAATAAAATCTACAGATTTAGAATTCTCCCCACTGACTCCATATTTATACTGGTATGATATTATCTGTTTAGTACTTAAGATCCTTCCAAATTGGTGTACTTCATACATTATATATCATATTTCATATAATTTTTCTGCTATCTGCAGGTGAGTGCTCTCTATATTTTCTTTCATTGTTCATCAGGGAGGCTGGTGAACTACATAGCATAGCCGATCCTATACCACTAGCCTGGGAACCTTATTTACAGTACATGTACCCACCACCTCTAATACTCTGCATCCTCTCCCAGCCACCCACTGCCTCTTTCACCCACTGCCTCCCTCTCTGATTCTCCCTGCTAACCCTGTCACTCTGCCTCTCAGTATCACTCTTTGCTTCCCCTGTCTCCCAATGCCTCTCCCCAATAACCATCTTCCTCTCCCCGCTTCCCTTTGCCTTCCCCCACCACCCTCTGCCTTTCCTCATAACTCATTTTCTCAGCCCGTGAAGAGGGGGCCTAAACTATATTTTTGCACCTGGGCCCACCACTCACAAGTTTTGCCACTGATTGGCAGTATATCATACTGGCAAATTTATTGGCAGGGGTCCCACTAATTAATTTCCCCGGGCCCCCTTCAAACATTTCTCCAGACCTGCATTTTGGCATTTATATCAAAACAGTATCAAACAGTACAATTGTAGTTACCCTTAGAAACCTGTCAGCAATAAGATCTTATCAGTAACTGGTGCCAGGTCCACTGAGACTCACACCTGCCATTGCAGCTCAGAACAGTTGTGAAGGGATAAAGTTAAGAGATAAGGAGCACATTTAATAGAGTGGAAATGCAGCATGATTGACACTGTATGAAGTTGGTGTTATGTGTGGGGTTTTGTGTATGTTGCGAGTGTTACTGGTAGTGAGGAAATGTGAGGGAGGGAGTCTGGCTCATATTTTTAATTGGGGCCCAGTAGCTGTTCCACTGATGTCAAGTTTATGAAATCTGATTGCACCATTCATATTTTTTTGCCTGTATTGATTAAAGACCTTCAATGAATATTTTCAAACCATGAAGCCAGCATATGTCATTAAAGATGCATCCTATTTATTTCACACATATGTTAAGTATGTTTACAGTTTCTTATTTGAGCTACACATATTGCTGAATCAAATCCAGAAATAAATTTGACATCTGAATGCGTAAGTGAAATTAATTCAGTGTTAGTCGATCCTCTATAAATTCTGTCTTAATTTGGTTCCATTTTGTGTTTTTTTTTCCTCTGCTGAAGATAAAATTCAGTTGCCTGATCTAACATATACTGAATTTTCAATACGCTCATTAGCAACGTGAAGGTGATGCTTGCTTGTATGGCTGATTGTATTTACGGAGCTAAATACATATTATGTTTTGTGCCAAAATCAGTCTACAGCTATGAAATATTAGAGAGGGGTGTTAAATGCAATTTGTGCTAGACTCTACTGGACTGTGATAGTATGGCTGGCAGGCCTCACAGCTTGTTAAATGGTAGTTTTACATTTCAGTGTGCATGGCTTCTGGAATGCCTTGTATTCCAGAGAAATCTATGCTATGGTCTGCCAAAATATTATATCTATCAAGTGTGTAGTAATACAATGTTACTTTTGCTGCAGCGATGCTAAGCTGTTACTAGAGGCCCCAAGACTTCACTATATTTTAAGTACTGTATTTAAAATCCTATTTTGTGCTACTTGTTATCTTATTACAGTGCAACAAAATACAGTTTAAAGGGACAAGGTGCTTGCAGGGGTCATCTAATCCCTTAACATGGTTCTCAATATTGGCAAACATTCAGTAGTGTAATTTGACCTACAGCATGTGTATCTGTGTGTAGCAAAACTGGGGGTGAATACATGGGTAACGCTATTCTTTCAGCCAACTAAAGCAAACCCCCACCCCTTCTCCAGTACATACTGTAGTAGTCATCCTCTACCTATATAACCATCACATAATTCAGAGAGCATCAATGACTACCATATAATACAGAGAGAATCAGTGACCACCATATAATACAAAGAGTAGTTGTTACTGCCATATAATATGGAAGATTGTGGCCAATGTCAGATTGGACCATGTAGGACCCACAAGGGGAATGCAATGGTAAGGGCCCACTGAAGGAGGGCGGCACAAAGCTGAAAAGATGTGGCCAGCTGATTGAAGGGATCTGGCTGACAGCATTACAATGCCCACTATAATATACAGAGAGTGTCAGAATAACCGCCATATAAGGCACGAAGCATTACAATGCCCATAAATGATACACAGAACAACACAGTGGCTGCCTTATAATACATAGGGCAACACAGTGATCACCATATAATGCAGAGAGCAATGAAGTGCCAGCTATAGAATAAAGAGCAACATATGACTGCCATATTATAAAGGGAACAACACAGTGACCACCATATAATGCAGAGAGCATTGCAGTGAATACCATATAATATAGGGATCATTGCAGT
This sequence comes from Pseudophryne corroboree, assembly GCF_028390025.1. Lineage (NCBI taxonomy): Eukaryota > Metazoa > Chordata > Amphibia > Anura > Myobatrachidae > Pseudophryne > Pseudophryne corroboree. The sequence goes on from NC_086449.1 coordinate 460,584,875, forward strand.
GACTGCCATAAAATGCATGTAGTGTTGTAATGCCCACAATACTATACAGAGAGCATTGCAGTGCCCACCATTTAATGCAGTCAGCAATGCCATAACTGCCATATAATTGTTAGAATGTGTGGGCAGGAGTGCATTATTCATGACTTTGGGGCCCAGTGAATATCATCAGGATTCTACATGCTGTGCAGATCCTGTGTGCAATGTATTCTAATACCATGGTTGCCAGGAACTTTATTTTAGAGACCTAGCCATTATGGAACACTGAGTGTTCAAATGATTATGTGAATCATGAGAGTGAGCCAGGTGGGGCAATTAAGCCCTTTAATGCCTGTCCTCACTCACTGCTCTTAGCTGGTGATATTATGTTGCATCCTGAGTTCATTTTGATGTATGCTGAGGAGGTCTGAAATTATGATGTTGTCTGATTAACTTTTGTCTGGAAGCTATACCAAGAGACTTTGGATCCTGTTCACAGTCTTGTCTGAATTAACCTTGTTCACAGCCACAGATTCCTGTCTTGTTCAGTGTCCTGCTTCAAGCCATATCTGGAAATTTATTGCCTTCATTCACAGCCTACGTACAGCCCTGGACTCTTGTCTGAATTCTGTCATACCTGAGGGTTGGGTTTGGTTTGGTTTGGGCAGGCATTTGTGGATGGAGCTGACACAGATGCAGTGTAAATGAATATAGGAGGCTTTAACCAGGTATGATGCGTGTACCTGAAAGAATCGTTGGTGTTCTAGCAGTTACAAATCCAGAGGTAGTTTAATAATAAATTAAGCTTTATTAAAGAACAACATCCATGATTCACTGCAGGTACTGTATGTTGACAAAATATACCAGGTTAGCCACAGAGATGATGACTGGAATGGAACTGGGATGGACTGAAAAAGACAATTTTCAAATAACAACAATATTGGAACTGGAACAAGCTGGTGTGCTGACTAGGTTTGATCCAGAATATTAACACTGATAGCATTGGAGAAAGACACAGTTCAAATATAATAGCATCCGGAATGGAACCGGAACGGACTGGAGTGCTGACCGGGCTTGATCTGGAATATTAACACTGAATAGCATTTAAGAAAGACACAGTTCAAATATATTAGCATCTGGAATGGAACAGTAATGGACTGGAGTGCTCTCCAGGCTTGATCCGGTACTCAGCTACTCAGCTCCCAGTCTGACCCTAAGAATGACTTCAATACAATATAGAGAGTTTTTTCTATCACCTCACAATATCACTACCTCATCAACTATGAATCACTCCTCAAAATCATTAACTGCTTCTGCTTCAAAGTAACATCTCCATTTAATATAATTAATTGAGATGTGTGCAGACCCGCGTGTTTTGATTTTGGTTCTAAATCATCATCCTTTTGGTTTTGCAAAACCACCCTCAAGTGTTTTGGGCTCAAGTGTGTATTTGGTTTTGAACCTGTGTTTCTTTAACCACTTAACTGGCATTGTCAGATTTCATGCGACTGCGCCGTCCCACCGTGTCCCCCAGTTTTTGATGAGGAGATCCATTCTGCAGATCTGCATAATATAATGTTTAAATATTTAGAAAAATACTTTTTAAACTTTATTAAATAAAATTTAAAAAAACAATGTTATTAACAGTTTTGAAGGGAAAAATCGTCAGTTAAGTGGTTAATAATCAATAAAAATAGATACAAATTGATAAAAACAGCTAAATTAATTTAACGTCTACCTGTTTTTGTTCCTCTGGTATCAATAGCATCAATAGCATTAATTTCCAGGCAGTTTTACCCACCTCACCATACACTCTCTTGAATAAAATGGCACCTGAATTCATTAGGGAGGCACTTAGATGCCAATTCAAAACCATTACGTTTTTTAATTGGAGTTCCAAACTTGGTTCTGCTTGGATCCCAAAAGTCCGGGTGTGTTCAGTTTTAAACAAAATTGAACAAATCATCTCTAATAATTAACCCCTTTACAATAATTACCTTCATAATACCTATTATTAATTTACTGCAACATCATAATTACATTTATGTACATTAAAAGCCTAATATATCCATCAGTCTCATAAATAAATACCTTCATTCTAATTAACTTCATGAAATCATTAACCCCTTACTCTCCTTATTCTAAAGCAGCAAATTTCTCTTCTATGACATACTGCACTTTCATGTAATCAATTTCTTTGAAACCATGGTGTAATCAAACAGCAAGAAAATGTATTAAAATTTGAGGTGTCAGCAAGGTCCCCTTAGGGCTGTATAAAGTTTTCTCCAATAATCATGAGCTGTCATGGGCTTTCCCAAGAAAAACAAATGCTTTTCATATTTCCACAAAATACAGCAATCATACTATGGTGGCTACTGGAAAAGGGATAAATAAGTTTGAAATGCTTCTGGAATGAGGATAAATATCTAAAGCAGCAAACTTCTCTTCCATGACATACTGCACTCCCACAATAGCAACTTCTTTGAAATCATGGTATGATTCACCAGCAATCATGGTGTGATTCACCAGGGTTAGGTTACTCACCTGGATCCATTATCATTTTGACCAATGACATTCTGCTGTCAGGATTCTGACTGTCGAGAGCCTGACCGCAGACATTTTATACCCAATCTGCAGGTACCGTACAGGCCCAATTTCAGGTTGTTCTGCCTGTTAGATTATTGGCACTTAAAACTTGTGGCTAACTTATTGAAATTGCACAATTGCCAGCATCTCATAGGCTATTACATTGGGCACCCAATTTCATTAATTTACTCTTGCAATTTATGTAAAACACCTCACATTTGAATTTGAATCTTCTTGCTGGTGAATCACACCATGATTTCAAAGAAGTTGGCATTGTGGGAGTGCAGTATGTTACAGAAGAGAAGTTTGCTGCTTTGAATATTTATCCTCATTCCAGAAGCATTTCAAACTTATTTATCCCTTTTCCAGTAGCCACCATAGCATGATTGCTGTATTTTGTGGAAACATGAAAAGCATTTGTTTTTCTTGTGAAAGCCCATGACAACTCTTGATTATTGGAGAAAATAGAGCGATAAGTTAGGTAGGATCAGAGCCAAGAAAGGGCTGTGTCCTGAATACATAGGGATTGTAGTGTTTGTATGAGAAGAGTGTGGTCAACTGTGTCAAAAGTAGCAGAGATATCTATAAGAATAAGAAGTGAGTACTGGCCCTAGACTTTGCAGTGACCAGATCATTCACTACTTCAGTCAGTGCTGTCTCTGTGAAGTGTTGGGAATGAAAGCCTGACTGGAGTGGGTCCAATAAGTTGTGTGAGCTAAGAAAGTGTTTGAGGTGAGTGTATCTGCAAGTCTATCAAGTAGCTTGGAGTGGCATGGAAGCTGAGAGATGGGATAGTAGTTTGAGAGAGAGAGTTAGAGTCAGAATTTTGTTTTTTTCAGAGTGGGAGAAATCACTGCATGCTTGAAGAGTGAAGAAAAGATACCAGTAGAGAGAAAGAGAGATAACAGCTTTAGTTAAAGTTGGAATGAGCACAGGAGCTTTACTTACAGTATGTATGAGAGTATAGGCTCAAAGGAGAGGTAGTAGAGTAGGAGGATGAGAAGAGAATTGATACGTAATTTTAATTTTTAAATCAAATGAAGAGAAGGTGCCCATGGGTTCAAGTAGGCAATTGAGCGGGTCACTGGCTGGGGAAGAGGATACCATTTCATCTCAGATCTTATCAATCTTATCCTTGAAGCCATAAGCAAGATCCTGCTCTTTCATAGTGGCTGGTGGGTTGGGTGAGGGAGGGTTGACAATTGATTTAAATGTATTAAAAAATTGATTGGGGTTAGAGGCTTGAGCAGAGATGGCTGTTTGGAAATATGTTTGTTAGGCAGTGTCCAGGGCATTACGATGGGAGTGGTGCATAGTCTTATACAGTATGTGAGGAAGTTGCTTGAAGTAAAAGATTTATGCAAACTTTACATGAGAGTTTTTGTAGGTGTCTTGTCAATTTAAAGTGCCATGGTTGAATCTAGGCATAAGTGTTGTGGGATGGGTAGCTGAATTCACTTAATCAAGGCCTATTGCTACAGTCTGGTTCAGGTGTGATACAGCTGTCTCAGGAGAAGTGAATGCAGACATTGATGAGAGTAGTTGTTGCATAGAGGTGGAAAAGTCTTGAACATTAATACCATTTATATTTCTATTGATTTGAGATGGATTGGAGGACTTCAGTGACATTGAGTTTGAAGTAATGGAGGAGTGCATACATGTGATAAGGATGTGATCTTACATATCTAAATTACATAACTCTAATTGTTAAGTATACAGTATAACTTATTGAGTCTAAATGTTTAACTCTTGAAATACGTGTGTTGTAGCTAGATTACTATTTTCCATACTATCATTTAAATGTATTTCTCGCTATTAAGCATATTGGCTTATTCCATGAAAATGTTGTATCCGTTACAAAAAAAGTTAGAAAAAAAGCAACAACAAAAAAGTTGTATTCCTTGTATTTGGTATAAATATATAGACCCTTTACATGGTTAAAAAAATATTATTATGTCTTCGTATTTATAAAAAAAACTAAGTACAGTAAATTGGTTTAGTAATATAACTGATGCAACAATTTTATGGAATGAGCCAATTAGAACTGGAAAGCATTTTCATCTAAAATAGGGGTAGTCATCACTTTGGGATTGCTATAAGCCTGTCACCCACTGTACATTACACAGATATCTAAAGAGACACCATATAAATAAACGTGAGATGTGTGCTAACTCCCATGTTTTTGTTTTGATTTTGTATCTGGATTTATCTTCATGGTTTTTTCTTTTTTTAAAATGATAAAAACAGTTTACATTATATAACTTGTGCCTATTTTTGTTCCCACAGTATTCTTGACCTCAATAACATTAATTTCTAATCATTTTCACCTCCCAGTTCACAATATTGTTCACTAATATTGGCCAAATGGTGGCTGGCTAAACTAAGCAACAGAGCAGTGGCACAAACATACTTCAGTTTAGAAAACTATATCACCTATATCATCTATGAAACATTGCCACACAGCAGCGGCAGACATGATGGCAGTTTAATAAACTATACAACCTCATTGAAACAAAGAATGTTTACATTAAGCGAGAACTAGATCAGAGGCCCGAGGGCAGTACAGGGAAATGGAAGTGGAATATGTATGTAGTGGAATGCAGTTAAATGATTGATTGATTGATTGATTGATTCATTCATTCATTCATCCAATTAAATGATTGATTAAGAAAATGTAAGATAATTGATCAGTTAATTTAGATGATTTTGATATCAAAAAATCAAGATAGGGATAGGCTGATTTGGAGTTTGCAGCTCTGGTATCTCTTTCATTGTAACTTTCGTCAGGAATCCTTACTATTAACATGGTATAAATTAATTTAAATGATTGACTAAGATAATTTAAGTTGATTGATTGCAACTATTTATTTTCTTGGCTTCTCTTTCATTTCACCGCTTGTTAGGAATTATTGGCTATTGTATTAACATTGTATTATTTCTGATTAAAAATGTGTTACTACTTAGTACTTTATTAGAGCTATAACCAATAAAAATGTTTGTGTATAAAACAGACCATCGCTAAATCCCCCAACCCTCATTTTTCGGTCCCGAGCCTGGCAGGAAATACCAAGCCAAGACTCAAAAATAATTGTAACCTGAAAGTTTGTGTGGTTTTTGTTTCCATGGAAACCAAACTGCACATCTCTCAAGTAAACATGTTATACTTAATACATCCCACAGCAGTGAGGTATCTATTAATAACCATGTTTCTTAGTTTCACAGGATCCCATGTATTGGTAGTAGCACACTCTCCATGCTCTCCTATTATATCCCAAGACTCCAGGAAGTATTACATCTTTTACACAATCTTCATCCAACTTACAGACATCTAACATAAATAATACATTACCTAAGATATTTATGAAACATATATGGATATGACAATTTTATATCTTTATTTTTTTTTTTTTTTATCAAGAACACTATGTGTGCTGTAGTAACTGGGTATTCCAATTAAAATCTTCCCCAGGCTGCTCTGATAATGTTAGATTTCTCAGAGCTACTGTACCTGACAGTTCCACTGTAACATTTATACCAGGTTTTATCTGCAGAACATTTGACAGATACCTTGTTGCACATTGACAAATGGAAACTGCACTCAGTGCAAATTAAAACATATTGAAATTCAAGAGACCAATGGATTGCAAAATTGATTTGGGTTATGACTTTTTGCGATAGTACCCCTGTGGTGGAGTAGAGTTGTACCTGCTTCCTCCAGACTACGCTTGTTGGTTCTGTACCTCTCACGACTTCTTCTGTAGGAGCCTGTGGCAGAAGAATGGACACCCCAAAGAGGCCCCCTGCAGATAAAGGATAATACAAATCGATGGTGACAACAGTTTTATTGAACAGGTAGAAAGGGTAGTCACTGTTGCACGTAACTTGGGCTGTTGGATGGTAAACCTAGTGCATTGTGGAAAGGCATATTACCACATATCACATATTAATTACATGGTACATAGACATATTGCGACATCATCATAAGTGCTTTCAGAACATCAATACTGAAACCTGCCTTTTAGAAAGCTGATTCATGAATATTCAAACAGTATACTAATATACCACTAGATGGACCTGGGGACCCAGCAAAGGCAATCTCTGGTCCTATACACAACCCGGAGAAGTTCAACTATAAGTCTTTGCAAGACACATATTAATCATAAATGAACATTAGGATTACTTTTCCACCGTCTGGTTTGGAAAATCCTGCTCATGACAGGCAGCAGGAGTAACCCTGAATTAAAAGTCTAGTAAATGATCACCAATGTTAGCTCAGAGAAATGGACAATGAACTGATTTAGGGCATAAAGAAATAGTTCTTGCAACTTAGCGGATGTCTCAGTTCCTTGTATAGCTGCAAGGGACTGCTGAGGTATGATCAGCCTAAGGAGGCTGGGGGTTTGGAATAGCCTAAAGCACTGTCCCAGTCTGGGGCTCCAGATGCAAGTCAAGATATCGGAGGGCACACATGGGAACATGGGCTGGAAGTATTGCTCCTTCTGATAAATAAGCCAACCACTAAGTGTAAGCACTGGTTTCTGTGTTCACTACTCCTGAGTGGCTGCATGCAGTATCAGAGTACTGCCGAACATGGGGGAAAGGTGCACCCCCGAGTGTCCCTAGAAAGGTCTCTCTATGAGGTGAGCAACATAAAACTGGCATTGAGGCTTGAGACACTCTGTGAGCTAGTAGGGGACTGTCTGTGTTCAAGTCACTGTATTACGTGGGTTTTGTTATAGCCCAAAGTAGAAGGGGCTGTCTTTAATGGAACCCCAGTTGCTACAGGGGTCACAGCATTGGGGAAGCAGGTACCTGATTACCGCCGTGTTGTCAACGTGGCTCTCCTTCTCCTAGGGCCACTGCAGTACTCTCCAGCCGTGTCTGCCCCACTCCCAGCTCTCTGCAGTGTGGTCCCTTCCTGGCAGCAGTGTGGCATCACCCCTCACTGCCCGGTGGTCAGTGGCAGCATGTCCTGCAGCTCCTCTCTTCCTTCCTGATCAGCGGCAGTGTTAGCTCCGGCGGTGGGGTCAGCGCCCTCCTTATGCACGGCACCGTGACCTATCCTGCACCCAGCGGCTCTCCTCAGTGGCACAGAGACTGGTGGCTGTGGTTGGATCCTGGCGTTCTGATCGCGGCTGTGACTGGTAGCTCCCCTCTATACAATGCGGCACTGTCCCAGCAGCTCTTGGCGGCAGCAGACACTCCTCAGCACCGATGCCCCACTCTCTCTCTCCGGCGCCAACTTCACTCCTTATCTCCTCATGGTCAGTACAACCTCCCCCTTCTCTCACGCCTTTGTTATCAGCCAATCTCCAGCGCTCCAGGGTTCCCACTCTATGGACTCCGGCCGGATAGACCTGGGACTCAGTGCCCCACAGCTCAGCGGTCTCCCTGGGCCGTTGCTAGGCAACCATATAAGGAACTTAACCCTTGCAGTGCCTCCTTTAATTAGTCTTTCAGGCTGTGCTAGCTGCTATTTAGGGCTACAATGGTATAGTAGGGGTACCCCAAACGTGGGTATCACATTTTCACTTTCCAATTGTTTTTAAAAAGAATTGAAGTATAGTTTTTCTCTATATTTCGATGATAATTCTAAGCACTCAGCGAAGTTGTCACAAATTTATAAACATGTTCAAAAACTCGTATTTAATAATCTGTGAAACTTTTCTAGGTTACAATTTATGCCATACATTTTGTATACTATAGTATACTGTACTATGGAAACTTTACTATAGATATAGTACCAGTGCCAGATTAAGGTCCAAATGGGCCTGGAGCTAAAATTTCCAAAGGGCCTATTATGCGCTGCTGCTGGGGGTGTGACTTATGATGTGGCGGCATGACCAGTGGTGTGGGGGAGTGGTCTGCGTCAATGGGCTGTGGCACGTGCCTTCCTTCAATAACCTTAATTGCCCTCTGTGCATCCATTAACCCATCTCTAACCAATTCATTATCAATCCCTTCTCACAGTAGCCATTAGCACATTCATCCACCCTATAAACTCCCCACACACAGCAGCATCCATTACTACCACACTGCAGAAGCCATTACTACACACACCGCAGAACCCCTTACTACACACACCGCAGAACCTCAAACTATGCACATTGCAGCACCCCTTACTACATACACCGCAGAACCCCTTACTACACACACAGCAGCATCCCTTACTACACACCACAGCACCCGTTACTACATGCACAGCAGCACCTGTTAACTACCCCCACCTAGAACTCATTAACCATTCATTAATCAATTTCAACATCCCAGTGCCCACATATATACAGGTTGTGTATCCCTTATCCAAAATGCTTGGGACCAGAAGTATTTTGGATAAGGGATTTTCTGTATTTTGGAATAATTGCATACCATAATGAGATATCATGGTGATGGGGCCCAAGTGTAAGCACAGAATGCATTTATGTTTCATATACACCTTATACACAGCCTGAAGGTCTTTTAATACAATATTTTTAATTACTTTATGTCAGCCATGTCCAAACTGCGGCCCTCCAGCTGTTGAGAAACTACACATCCCAGCATGTCCTGACACAGCTTTAGCATTCTCTGACAGAAAAACTGTGTCAGGGCATGCTGGGATATGTAGTTTCACAACAGCTGGAGGGCCACAGTTTGGACATGCCTGCTTTATGTATAAAACAAAGTTTGTATACATTGAGTCATCAGAAAACAAAGGTTTCACTATCTCGCTCTCACTCAAAAAATTCCGTATTTCAGAATATTCCGTATTTCGGAAGATTTGGATATGGGATACTCAACCTATATATATATATATATATATATATATATATATATATATAGCTATCTGGGTGGTCTTCAGTATGCCGGATCCCGCATGCCGACACATTTTCTCCCTCTTGGGGGGGTACTCGACCCCCCTGGAGGGAGAATAAATAGTGTGGCGCGCCTAGCGCATCACCGTGCCCGCAGCGCTTGCCACCTGGTTCTTATACATCGTGAGGAGGGAAGCGACAGCCCCACTCCAGAGGACCTTTTGCATTTGTGTGTATATATATATATATATATATATATATACACGCACACACACAAATAAAGTACACACACTCACCCACCACCACATACACACACATACACACATACAGTACATACACCACACATATAGTACACACACGCACACAGTATACACACATACAGTAGACACACACACAGTACACACACTAATTGATTCCACTAAACAAGAAGCCATTAACCACTTGCCTGACATGGTGACATCAGATGCGACCATGCCTGCAACTGCTCTATCTGACCTGGAGGCACAGGATGCGACTAGTCAGATAGAGAGTGTTAGCAGCGGCAGGGAAGATAAACTTCCCTCCGCTGCTGCTGTCAGAGGGACCTTTCCTCTGCCTCCCTCCACTCTGCCCCTGTGTCTGCCGTGCTGCCGATCACTGCAGGATCCCCCCCCCCTCTTCCAGCGGCTGCAGACAATGGCAGCCGCTGGGGAGAGTAAATGAACCCTCCCAAGCCACCCCCTGACCCCTCCCTGCATACCTGCAGGCTGCCTCAGCTTTCAAAATGCTATAGTCGCAATGTTCCCAATGTTCCGATGGTCATGATGTTCCCGGTCGATGTTTCGATGTTGGTGGCTTTTTGAAAATAAATAAACAAACATTTTTTTTTTTCTTCATTTTTTTAACTAAAATCATTTGGGATAGGGTTAAAGTCATGTTCTTCACTTAATTCACTCATAAAAATACCCGACAATTTCAGAGCGGTTTTCAACTAAATAAATCGTCAGTCAAGTGGTTAAACTTACCAGGCTTCCTTCATCAGCAGCAGCTACCCGTACAGCATGGGGGTGGAGCTTGGGACTGTGACAGGCTCAGGTCCGAGTGAGGGAGACACGATTTTGGCGGGACAGTCCCGTTTCTCACGGTCTGTCCCTCTGTCCCACCGTGGTGAAGGGGGGGCAGTTGAGAGATCCCCCCATGAAGGTCCCTATCCCTCTATATTACGCTATATGCAGGTCCCTATCTCTCTGTATTACGCCGCATGCAGGATCCCCATCCCTCTATATTACAACACACGGAGGTCCCTGTGCCCACTTTTCTTCATTCTCTCTGCTCTTTGAAGCCCCTTTAGTCTTTATACTTTATTCTATTTAAACTTTATTCTTCCTTTCTTTTCTCTATATCTTACTCACATGGTTTCATTTCTTGTCTCTCACATAAGTGACTTCCTTTCTTATCTCTCACATAGAGCATCTTTACCTGCCATTTTCTCTCTATTACCTACTTTTCTTTGCTGCCTCAGGATTACCTACTCTTTCTTCTCACTCCACTCTGTTTCTCATTACTAGCCCACATTCATCTCTTTTCTCTCCCTCACCCCTTGCTCTACTTCATGTTTTACTACCTTGCACTGTTTTACCAGAGGCTGCTACTGTACCTCTTCCTCCTGCCTCTTCAGTCTGTGTTGTCAGTGTCACAGCAGGCTCACAGCTCATGCAGGCTTCCAGCAGTGCCGAGAGATGGCCCCGCCCCGCATGACGTCACGCAGGGGCGGAGCTTGTAGAATGAGGAAGTGCTGCGCGGACCTCAGCATACTGATAGCTTCTGTGCAGGGACTGTTTCCTAGGCTACCTGGTCGGAGCTGAACTCTAATCATGGCAGTCGGAGGGGTGAGTCAGCCCACTAGAGAGTGCTGGAGCTAGAGTAGGAGATGTATGGGAGAGGATGTCCGCTGGCAGTCTGTGACAGGAAACAGATTTTTCCTGTCACTGCTGTCACTTCTGTGGGCCTATTTTCAATGAGGGGCCTGGAGCAGCAGCTCCATCTGCCCCATTGTTAATCCGGCCATGTATAGTACTCACATACCTACAGTTTCTGACATTTAAACTGTGCTGTATTATACCATGATGTACATATGTGTTCTCATACAACTAGCGTCTATATGCCATACAGCCCTGTGCATCTGAGACACTCCGAGGGGTGTACCATAATTTCTTCTTATTCACATAGCAGATGCAGCAAAACAACACTCAAGGTGTACTAAAGATTCGGGCTGGAACTTTACCCATACAATAATTCATTTTAAAAACATACAAAGGCACAGGTGAAGCACAATGGAATATGGTGAGACAAAAAGTTGCAGTATTAGAGCACTTTTTACATAGGGGGTAATTCAGACCTGATAGCATGCTAGCTTTTTTCACTGCACTGCGATCAGGTCAGAACTACGCATGCATATGCACCGCAATGCCCTGGTGCGATGCTCGAGTACAAAGCGGATCATTGCTGTGCAATGGGTTTTATGAAGTATCCATTCAGAGGGCATTAGTGGGTGGCAACTTACAGTTTTCAGGGAGTGATTGGAAAAATGCAGGCGTGTCCAAGCGTTTGCAGGGCGGGTGTCTGACATCAATTCTGGTCCTGGACAGGCTGAAGTGATCGCAGCGGCTGAGTAAGTACTGGGCTACTCAGGAACTACAAAAGATCTTTTTGTACCGCTCGGCTGCACATGCGATCGCACAATTGCACAGCTAAAATACACTCCCCTGTAGGCGGCGACTATCTGATCGCAGCACTGCAAAAAATAGCTAGCGAGCGATCAGGTCTGAATTAGGCCCATGGTTTTGCCCATCTGCTAACAAATTTGCTGCTATGATCAGGTCTGAATTAGGCCCTCATTCACAAACAGATATGCAAATGTCACACATCAAATTGATCAGAGTAATCTAGTAAAGTAGTTTTGTCACTTCCAGTTGTTTTATTTATAAAAATTAGGTGCACATTTTGAGCGATAAAGATGCTTTGCGTGTCCGTGTCACTCGGGAAATGGAGTGCCAAGAGTAGCTATTTACTGCCAGTTGAGCAATGGTGTATGAGGTCACAACGGTATACAAACCTTGTAATCTAAGTAAAAATGTGACTATTCTGCAGCAGCTCCTACTTTCTTGTAGGAGGGGGACCGCCGCTACCCTTGTTGTGCCTAGAGTGGAGAGAAGAGGAGAGAGCCGTCCCCTGCTAGCTGGATCATGGCACCTGTGCAATGGATGTGGCAGGTGATGGGACCGGTGCATGTACACAAGAGGCCACAGGATTGTGCATGTGAAAAACACCTACTTCTGTGGACTGCATCGGCTGCAGCCCATAGAAGCTGGCTAAGGCTACCTGAAAGGCAAGCAGTGGCTTCCTACTGGAAGTACTCTGTCTGATAATCGCAGTCTGGTCTGGCAGTCCCAGAAGGAGTAAACACCTCCCAATGGGATTGCCTGTCCTGCGGGTGACTGGCAGGTAGCAGGTCCAATAGGATGTCACTGCAAGTCACACTGTAACCAGTGCAGTCACTGGCTCTGAGCTGTGGTGGTGGATTTACCTGGGGGGGGGGAGAGGCTGCAGTCCTGCATCTCATAGGTAAAATCCACCACTGAACCTATTACTAAGATATCACATGTCTGATGAAATATTGTCCAATCTGGAGATTACCAGTGAGTTGATGAGGGTCTTGATATCATCCAAGGGTTTTGATATAATCTGATAATTTCTGCAGACCCAGAATGTAGAAATTATGTATTTCATCAAGTTCTGACAATGCTTTTTTGGGGGAATTTGGTGTATAGCTCCCAAATCTCTTCACAAGCTGCCTCTTATATGGTAGCTTGTGCAGGAAAGAGATATATTCAGATATCTTTCCACAGTCCTTTCTTTGCTTGCAGCTCGTCCTTCCTCCATCCAGGCTCCACAGCCCCCAGCAGCTTGTGCTCATTCTGTCTTCTCCCTACTGACACCTTTAACTGCTTGTGTGGTGACTCCTCTGACATTTCATCCCTCTGACCTTCTGACGCCCTCAGCTGCTTGTGCGCTGACTCCTCCGGTGCCTCATCCCTCCTACCATCCAACAACCACAGCTGCTTGAGTGCTTACTCCTCTGGTGTCTCATCCCTACTCCCATCCGACACCCGCAACCACCTACATACAGCACTGCAGGAATTATCCCTGCTCACAGCTAATTCAGTGCGTCTTCATAATGGGGACATTTAAGTAATTTCCACACTGTAACCAGTGCCACAATCCACAAATCCATCACCCAATCACCACTGCTCAACACAGTACCATTAAAACAACCATCTCATTAGCACTACTTATAGCAGGTCAGTCCCCACCCCCCTTCCCGATTAGGTCTCCTACACAATTGGCCTATAATAACCCTTAATTCCAAACCCACCCCTCTTTATCCTGCCTAGTCTCTCCTCCTATTAACATACCATAAGGAAACTGGTACATTGCCATTCTCTGTAATGAAACACTGCACATGCACAGTTTGAGAAAAAGCAGTGCAGAACATCGGAACAGTGGCACAATTCTGAAAAGCTGACTCAAAAAAGCAGCTTTTTGGGAGTGATACATTAGGCAGTGAGGCATGATGAATGCCTCCAAAAGTTTGTTTAATCTTGCAGTGAGTTTAAACCATAATTATCACTGGTAATAATTATTTAGTGATGAATAGGCCTCTAAATGCTATGGAAATTAAGATTTGTCTGAATCTGCATATGGATTCAAGAATAAATCTGTGCACATTCCCGATTCAAAATGTGTATTTTCTGCATAACACCATGCCTACTTCTAACTGTACATAGACCAACTAATAGAACAGAACAACAATTTTAACAGACCAACAATTTAATATACAATATTTTACCCAACAAATCTATAAGTTTACCATTATAAATAAATGTAAAAAAAAAATTTCCTTCTAGAAATATATCAAAAATTAAATATGAACAATAGTTTGGCCTTTTTCAGTTCAGACCAACTTCAACCCACACATCATAATGTTATGTTTAAATTATGCATCTGAATTATGCATTTATGCTCATAAGAGTGCAGTGAATTATGCAAAATAATTTGACGCACTGGGATTATCTCTTTGTTAATGTTCTTTGAATATGATTGCATTAGCTCATTAGACTAATATGTCTCTTGTTTTCTTTTAGCTAACATGACTTTAGGGCACTGACACACATTCTGTTTTGCTTGAGGTAAAAAATTGAACCCTAGCTTATACTTCAATGATTTGTCTTTTACTGTATTTCAGTTATGTGTTATGTGAGAAAATAATGTGTAACATTTTGTTAGAAATGAGTTGAAATGTATGTTTTTGAATAGCACTGTCATATTTTAGCATTCTTTTGGAATAAAATGACTTTCTATTCTGCCTAGCATTCACAGCTTCATCCCATGACACACATAATCATTTTTCCTAGGTGGTATTTACCTTCACTATACACTATGTCACAGTTTGACTTGACATATATTTGAAAAAAATACAATAATGATAAAAAAACCTATTATGTCTATAAAATCAAATATCTTTATTACATATAGCTTTGAATGGGAAATGCTGTTTTCTGGTCACATAAAAGTACTTTGAGTTGCTTTTGTATGATATAAAACACCACTAAACAAGGTTGTGACTATTTCCAAGCAACTAATTTATTTTGGTTTGAAAAATGCACCCGTATAGAAAGATGATATGACATGAGTCTTATTTAGAAAAACTCAGTTTTCATTGCATTTTCTTCCAATTAACCTTGTTTTAAGAGTATATGATTATGAGTTGGAAGGTGGAGTGTTAGTCAACAGCAAGACATCTGCATGATATACAATAATAAATGTTTATTACCTGACAAACAACGGTTTGTTGCTACACATTATTGGGGACAGTAGTAGCAATAGTGACCCTTAAGAGCTATGGACAATAAACAAGAATAAACTGTGCTGCTGTGTCCTAATAGGGTAACAAATTATTATGCCCTAAGAGCTATGGGCCTGATTCAGAGGTGTTGCAGCATTGGATCACCTTTGCAACCATCGGTCGTAGCATTTGTCATCATGATCTGAATGAGCCAAAGGCTGTTCGTCATGGTATCTCAACTCTGTAGCTGAGCTCACTGGACTTGCAACTCCTTGAAAACTGGTCTGACATGCTCCATGTATGGCTATCGCCGCTCATTCCCCATCCCAAAATGACCACAGACTGTCAGCCAGGCTGCAGCTTAGGGGGCACTGCATCTAAAGATCCAGGACACGGATCTGCACATGCACAGAACAGATTCTGTGCATATGCAATTTGGCAAACATTGGAGATGTAAGTAAACCATCGGTTTGCATACACCTCTGAATCGAGCCCTATGAAAAGGAGCTAAATATATTGGAATGTGTTTGTCACAACTGAGGGCCTGAGCTGACGGGAGGAAGCCTCAGTTGTAGGGGCTGAAGTGAACCTAAACTTGGGAGGTTTAATCAGACCCCTAGACATGTAAGTACGGTGTAGGAAGATTGCCTGAAGGCGTGACCATGACAACCAGGATTTAAAAGTCAATAAAAGTTTATTAAAATAACTCCATGTATTCACAGCAGTGGTAAATGAATAAAGATATGCAGTAGTTAAAATGAAACAGTTCCTGGATCACTATAAGCTTGGCAAGAGCCACAGGGTACTGGTAGGATAAGGTACAGTTCTTACTGTCCCAGTGATGTAATGTCCTTACCAGACCCGTCCGTAGTAGTGAGAGTAGCCGAGGAACACACCAGCAGATGTAGCACTTTAAGCTGGTAACACTGTAGCTGAGAGGACTGCTGTGGATGCTGGATGGAACCAGACAGGTGTTGACAACATGGAGTGGATGCTGGATGGAACCAGCCAGGTAGTAGAATGAAACTAGGGAGCGAGGATATAGGAAATGATGATATGCAGGTACCGGTGGTTTGCGGATACCGCTGGTATGTAGGTATCCGCTGGAGAAGCATCCGGCACTTTAAGAAAGCTGAACACTGCTGGAAGCTGACCGCTGGAAGCAGATGGATCTGTAGCTGGAAGCTGGAGTAGTCATAGAAGACTGCAGAGTCAGGCTGCACCGCAAGGTGGTAAGCTGGTGCGGGTCTCTTAGTGGTAACTGGAGACAGGAGCTGGAAACCTGGAACAAAATAACCACAGGAGAGAGAGAGACTGGAAACAAGGTTTGACAACCAAAGCACTGACGCTTTCCTGGTGCAAGCTCAGTCCCTTTATACCCTTAGGTGTAAAGGGATTGGATGACTTAATTATGCAGACTTCAGCAGAGCTATGGATTGGAGGTCAGGATCATGTGACTGGAACTAAGATGGCTGCCTGTGGAGGGAAAGCTGTTTGTATTCACCACATGGAGATTCCTCTGTAATGGCGGCGGTGAACATAGAGAACGCCGACTTGCGTCTCAACCTTCAGCATGGACGGCCGCGGCTGCAGTAGGTGAGGAGTGCCACATACCCTGTATGCATTAGGAATATGGAGATGATGCCCGAGGCCCCGCCGGCAGGTGACGCCATGCCAGTCGCCCGGGCATTGAGGAACAATATCCACGGATCAGCAGAGATGAGATATGACGTATGAATGCTTGCATCACAGCTGGGAACCGGGCCTAGGACGCTGGGACAGCCTTAGGAGACACCTGAAAGGTAAATAATGGCGTCCAGATACCCGGATCGTGACAGCACCCCCCCCTTTAGGAGTGGCCCCAGGACACTTCTTAGGCTTCTGAGGAAATTTAGAGTGGAAATTCCGGACCAAGGCAGGAGCATGGACATCTGAAGCATTGGTCCAAGAGCGCTCTTCAGGACCATAGCCCTTCCAGTCAATGAGATATTGTAACTGACCATAGCGGAAACGTGAATCCAGAATCTTGGCAACTTCATACTCAACTCCCCGTTGAGTCTGGACTTTAGGAGCCGAAGGTAGTGCAGAATGGAATCGATTCAGAATCAGCGGTTTCAGAAGGGAAACATGGAATGTCCTAGGAATTTTCAAGAATGGGGGTAACTGGAGTTTGTAAGCAACAGGATTGATGACTTGTTCAATTTGAAAATGACTGATGTAACGAGGCGCAAACTTCATGCTGGGAACTCTCAACCTCAAATTCTTCGTAAACAACCACACACGATCACCCACTTTGAGAGCAGGAACTGCCCTACGCTTCTTATCTGCAAACTTCTTGTATCTAGACGATGCTTTGAGCAGAGCCGCTCACACATTTTTCCAGTTATTTGAAAACTGGCGTAAGGTGATATCCACTGCTGGTACAGAAGTTGCTGGAAGTGGCTGGAATTCTGGAACTTTAGGGTGGAATCCATAGTTGATGAAGAATGGTGTTGAAGAAGATGAGGAATGATATTGATTATTATGGCTGAACTCGGCTCAGGGAAGGAGTTGAACCCAGTCATCTTGCGAGGAAGACACATAGATGAGGAGGAAGGCCTCCAAGTCCTGATTCACCCTCTCAGTTTGACCATTGGTCTGAGGATGGTAAGCTGTAGAGAACTTTAATTTGACTTGGAGAACTTGACACAAACTTCGCCAGAATTTGGCTACAAATTGTACTCCTCTATCAGAGTATCTCCTCGGGAAGACCGTGTAGTCGGAAGATCTCTTGAATGAATACTTGAGCCAACTTGGAAGATGATGGAAGACCGATGAGAGGAATGAAATGTGCCATCTTGGTAAACCGGTCAACCACTACCCAGATGGTGTTAAACTTGTTGCACATAGGCAGGTCTGTAGCAAAGTCCATCGACAAATGGGACCACGGTTCACGGGGAACAGATAATGGAACCAGTTGCCCCGCAGGCGACCGGCGGGATACTTTGTGTTGAGCACACTTTGGACAAGATGTAATAAACTCCATGACGTCCTTCTTCAGAGTTGGCCACCAATAAGACCAAGAGATAAACTCAAGGGTTTTCTGAATGCCTGTATGTCCGGCAAAGCGGGAAGCATATGCCCAATGCATGAGCTTCTTCCTTAACACCGGCTTCACAAAACTTTTACCTGGTGGGGGCGTAGAGTCCATCCTTACCATGGAGAATGCCAACGGATTGATAATAGGATGCTTGTCAGAAGACTCCGACTCATTTTCTTGCTCCCAAGAGCTGGAAAGGGCATCGGCCTTGCGGTTCTGAGAGCCCGGACAGAACTGGAGTTTAAAGTCGAACCTGAAAAAGAAAAGTGCCCATCTGGCCTGACGAGGATTAAGACATTGTGCGCCTTTCAAATATAAAAGATTCTTGTGATCGGTAAGTATAGTGACCGAATGAGAAGCTCCCTCCAGCAGGTATCTCCACTCCTCCAGAGCGAGTTTGATTGCCAGCAACTCCTGATCACCAATGGCATAGTTGCACTCAGCTGGGGAGAACTTCCGGGAGAAGAAGCTGCAAGGATGTAGATGACCATCTTTAGCTCTCTGGGATAACACCGCCCCTACTCCAACGGAAGAGGCATCCACCTCAAGGATGAAAGGAGAGTTGATGTCGGGCTGTTTCAAAACCGGAGCAGAGAAGAATCGTTGCTTTAATAGATGAAAAGCTTGCATAGCTTCTTCAGACCACGTGGACGGATTAGCACCCTTCTTGGTCAACGCAGTGATAGGCGCCACAATGGTGGAAAAGTCTCGTATAAACTTTCTGTAGTAATTGGCGAATCCTAAAAACCTCTGGACCCCTTTGAGGGTTACAGGTATCGGCCAATTCTGGATTGCTTGTAATTTCTCAGGATCCATTTCTAGTCCGGAACCGGACACAATGTAGCCTAGAAACGGAATGGACTTGACTTCAAAAACACACTTCTCTAATTTGCAATAGAGATGATTGACACGGAGACGGGACAGAACTTCCTTTACCCAGAAGCGATGTTCCTCTAGATTATTGGCAAAGATAAGTATATCATCTAGATAAACAACGACATGACGATATAAGATGTCTCTGAAGATCTCGTTCACGAAATTCTGGAAGACAGCTGGAGCATTACTTAATCCGAAAGGCATGACGAGGTACTCATAATGTCCATCACGGGTGTTAAAGGCGGTCTTCCACTCGTCACCCTCTCGGATCCGGATGAGGTTGTAGGCACCCCTCAAATCCAATTTCGTGAAGATGGTTGCTCCACTAACTCTATCGAAGAGTTCTGTAATCAAGGGTAAAGGATATCGGTTCTTGACGGTAATGTCGTTCAAGCCTCTGTAGTCGATGCATGGCCGCAGGCCACCGTCTTTCTTCTTAACGAAGAAGAAACCTGCGCCAGCTGGGGAGGAAGAAGGTCGGATGAAACCCTTCGCCAGATTCTCCTTAATATATTCTTCCATAGAATGCGTCTCTGGTAAAAACAACGGATAAGTTCGGCCTCGAGGTGGAACCTTCCCTGGAATGAGTTCGATTGGACAGTCCCATTCTCTATGAGGAGGAAGGATATCAGCAGAAGCTTTACTGAACACGTCCGTGTAGTCTTGATACGGAGGAGGTGGAACATCAGACGACCTGGAGGAGGAAGAACAAACAGGAAGCACTTTGGACAGACAGGTCTCAGTACAGGAAGGACCCCATGCCAGTATTTGCGTAGTCATCCAGTCAATTGATGGGTTATTGAGACGAAGCCATGGAAGGCCCAAAACCACTGGATGTGTGGCTCTTGGAATCACTAAAAAGGAAATAAATTCTGAATTAAGTACTCCTACTCTCAGACGAACTGGTAGAGTTCTTAAAGAAATAACTGCGTCAAAAATCTTACTGCCATCCACGGCAGTTAAAGAAATGGACGAGAAAAGTGTCTCAGTGGGTAGGGACCACCGCTTAACATATGCTTCAGTTATGAAATTCCCAGCTGCTCCGGAATCTAGGAGGGAAATGACGTTCCTATAACATTGAGCAATTTGAAGCGAGACTGGGAGATTACAATCATGAGGAGATGGAGAGGAGAGCATTACTCCTAGCCGGCCCTCTCCTTGGCGAGCTAGGACTTGAAGTTTCCCGGACATTTGGGACAGGCATTGATTGCATGAGATGGAGCTGCACAGTGAAGACAGAGGGACTCAGAAAGACGTCTTCGACGCTCAGCTGGAGATAGACGGGAACGACCAATTTGCATGGGCTCATCTTTGGATGGAGACGGTTGACGAGGAGGAGAAGCAGAAAATTTTGGAGTAGAAGACCTTCCCCGCTCAGTTGCTCTTTCTCTAAACCGTAGATCAACCTTTGTACATAGAGATATTAGCTCATCCAACTTAGAGGGCAAGTCTCTGGTAGCTAATTCGTCCTTGATGCGTTCTGATAAGCCATGCCAGAATGCAGCATAAAGGGCTTCGTCGTTCCATGCCAGTTCGGATGCCAGGATCTTGAACTGTATTAGGTACTGTCCCACAGTACGCATTCCTTGGCGTAAACGGAGAATCTCAGAAGAAGCTGAAGTTACCCGGCCTGGCTCGTCGAAGATGCGCCTGAATGTCGTTACAAAGTCAGAATATGAGGACAACAGGGTATCGGATTTCTCCCATAAAGGTGATGCCCAATCAAGGGCTGAGCCACTGAGGAGGGAAATAATATAGGCAATTTTAGTGCGATCACTAGGCAAACTGCCAGGTTGTAGCTCGAAATGAATTTCACATTGATTGAGAAATCCCCTGCAAGATCTTGGAGATCCATCAATTTTTGCTGGTGTTGGAAGATGAAGACGTGGAGCAGAAATGGGTAAGGTGGGTGGGGTTACAGCTGGTGTCACTGTGGTGGACGCACCGGACGCGCCTGATCCATGGAGGGTCGTTTGGATCCCATCCAGCCGAGTAGAGAGATCCTGGAGACAGCGGATGATGTGGCCTTGTGCAGCCTCCTGATGTTCGAGTCTGGCTGCCAGTTCTTGCATCGGCCTGGCCGCTTGATCCTGGTCTCCGGCTGGATTCATATGGTCAGTGCTTACTGTCACAACTGAGGGCCTGAGCTGACGGGAGGAAGCCTCAGTTGTAGGGGCTGAGGTGAACCTAAACTTGGGAGGTTTAATCAGACCCCTAGACATGTAAGTACGGTGTAGGAAGATTGTCTGAAGGCGTGACCATGACAACCAGGATTTAAAAGTCAATAAAAGTTTATTAACAGAACTCCATGTATTCACAGCAGTGGTAAATGAATAAAGATATGCAGTAGTTAAAATGAAACAGTTCCTGGATCACTATAAGCTTGGCAAGAGCCACAGGGTACTGGTAGGATAAGGTACAGTTCTTAATGTCCCAGTGATGGAATGTCCTTACCAGACCCGTCCGTAGTAGTGAGAGTAGCCGAGGAACACACCAGCAGATGTAGCACTTGAAGCTGGTAACACTGTAGCTGAGAGGACTGCTGTGGATGCTGGATGGAACCAGCCAGGTGTTGACAACATGGAGTGGATGCTGGATGGAACCAGCCAGGTAGTAGAATGAAGCTAGGGAGCGAGGATATAGGAAATGATGATATGCAGGTACCGGTGGTTTGCGGATACCGCTGGTATGTAGGTATCTGCTGGAGAAGCACCGGCACTTTAAGAAAGCTGAACACTGCTGGAAGCTGTCCGCTGGAAGCAGATGGATCTGTAGCTGGAAGCTGGAGTAGTCATAGAAGACTGCAGAGTCAGGCTGCACCGCAAGGTGGCAAGCTGATGCGGGTCTCTAAGTGGTAACTGGAGACAGGAGCTGGAAACCTGGAACAAAATAACCACAGGAGAGAGAGAGACTGGAAACAAGGTTTGACAACCAAAGCACTGACGCTTTCCTGGTGCAAGCTCAGTCCCTTTGTACCCTTAGGTGTAAAGGGATTGGATGACTTAATTATGCAGACTTCCGCAGAGCTATGGATTGGAGGTCAGGATCATGTGACTGGAACTAAGATGGCTGCGCCCATACCGGCCAGCGGAGGGAAAGCTGTTTGTATTCACCACATGGAGATTCCTCTGTAATGGCGGCGGTGAACATAGAGAACGCCGACTTGCATCTCAAACTTCAGCATGGACGGCCGCGGCTGCAGTAGGTGAGGAGTGCCACATACCCTGAATGCATTAGGAATATGGAGATGATGCCCGAGGCCCCGCCGGCAGGTGACGCCATGCCAGTCGCCCGGGCATTGAGGAACAATATCCACGGATCAGCAGAGATGAGATATGACGTATGAATGCTTGCATCACAGCTGGGAACCGGGCCTAGGACGCTGGGACAGCCTTAGGAGACACCTGAAAGGTAAATAATGGCGTCCAGATACCCGGATCGTGACAGTGTTATAATAATGTAATGTAATATTTTGTCTTTGAAAAGTCTGTCTTATAAGTATACTTTGTTTTATAATCTTCTGGTAAAACTGTATTTCATGATTCTTTTATGGATAACAATAATTAAGGATTTTTTGATGATAAAATAAATTCTGATTTTAGTTTTGTTATTTTTTTAATTGAAATTCACTATGAACGTTAAAGAGATATTTTTTTAAAATAACTGTTTATATTGTATTATACTTTCTTTTTTCTGTGCACCTTTATGGGGTGTGAAGGGCCACTGTTTCATTGACACTTCCCAACCATCACCCACAATTAAATCATCCTCTGTGAGTGAATGATATATACCAAGGATTACAGCTGTTGCATATATGCCTCTTAGAGCCAAGGGACTAATTCAGACCTGATCGTAGCAGCAAATTTGTTAGCAGATGGGCAAAACCATAGGGTTAATTCTGAGTTGATCGCAGCATCAAATTTGTTAGCAATTGGGCAAAACCATGTGCACTGCAGGGGGGGGCAGATAAAACATTTGCAGAGAGAGTTAGATTTGGGTGGGTTATTTTATTTCTGTGCAGGGTAAATACTGGCTGCTTTATTTTTACACTGCAAATTAGATTGCAGATTGAACACACCCCACCCAAATCTAACTCTCTCTGCACATGTTATATCTGCCTCCCCTGCGAATGCACATGGTTTTGCCCAATTGCTAACAAAAATCCTGCTGCGATCAACTTGGAATTACCCCCATAGTTTTGCCCAACTGCTAACAAATTTGTTGCTGCAATCAACTCAGAATTAGGCCCCATGTGCACTGCAGGTGTAGCAGATATAACATTTGCAGAGAGAGTTAGATTTGGGTGGGTTATTTGTTTCTGTGCATGGTAAATACTGGCTGCTTTATTTTTACACTGCAATTTAGATTTTAGTTTCAACACACCCCACCTAAATCTAACTCTCTCTATACATGTTATATCTGCCCCCCATGCAGTGCACATTGGGGGTAATTCCAAGTTGATCGCAGCAGGAATTTTGTTAGCAGTTGGGAAAACCATGTGCACTGCAGGGGAGGCAGATATAACACGTGCAGAAAGAGTTAGATTTGGGTGGGTTGTTTTGTTTCTGTGCAGGGTAAATAGTCTGGCTGCTTTATTTTTACACTGCAAATTAGATTGCAGATTGAACACACCACACCCAAATCTAACTCTCTCTGCACATGCTATATCTGCACCCCCCCCTGCAGTGCACATGGTTTTGCCCATCGGCTATCAAAGTTGCTGCTGCGATCAGATCTGAATTAGGCCCCATACTTGTTGTCACTGCTTTACACCTGGTGCAAAATCCATTCTTCTGCTAATGATATTCAGCAATGACCTTGCAGTGCCTTGGCAAAAAGCATGGGTACTCCGAATATTTCCAATACCAACACTATAGCAGTGATTTCCCCTTTGCTATACTACCAATCAGCCCTAGGACAGCATGCCAAAGACACCTTTAAGTGCAGCACTTGTTATCCAGGCTACACTGCAACCTGTAGGGATCCAAGAAAAGATAAAGTAGAAAAATAAATGGAAAAAAAATTCACACAAAATTCTGGTGAAAAATAAATGGTACTTCACTATATACACTTTCCCTTTTTTGGGGTGGGAGTCTGTCTTTGTGGAGAATTCAGGTTCATATAGCAGGGAACCAAGAGGACATTTGGTTGATTAAGAAGTGGATCATTACACGAGAAGCACCCATCAGTATCACGAACACTGTTTGCACTTACTATCGAGACTGTTTAATATTCCAGGGAGAGCACCACAGCAAGTATTGGAATATTTTTGGTCCATTTTACATCTATAGTGGGGAAAATACTGGAAGGTGTATTAAGGGATAGTATACTAGAGTACTTAGATACCTCCAATGTTATTAACAGGAACATGGTTTTGTGAAGGACAGATCATGTCAAACCAACTTAAAAAGCTTCTATAAGAAAGTGAGCAAAAATATTGATCAGGGTAAAGCAGTGGATGTGGTCTTTCTGGACTATGCTAAGGCCTTTTACAAAGTCCCACATAAGAGACTAATTTTCAAATTGAGAGAGCTTGGAAAAGATTATTTGTACTTGGCTAAGTAATTGGCTGTACAACAGGGAACAGCAAGTGTTGATTAATGGGATGTTCTATGAATGGGCCTCGGTGCTTAGTGGAATACTGAACCGCAGGGATCAGTACTCAGGCGATTGCTGTTTAACATATTCATTAATGACCTAGGAGCGGGCCTAGAAAGAACAGTGTCAATTTTCGCAGACGATACAGGACTGTGTTGAGTAATTAATTCAGACAAGGATGTTGAGTTACTATGGAATGATTTATCCAGACTGGAGGTCTGGGCAGACAAATGGAGAATGAGGTTCAATAGTAGAAAAAATTTAAAATTATGCATTTTGAGACTAAAAACAATCGGACAGCCTATAAATTCAATTGCAAAAATATAGGGATAACTGTAGTTGAAAAGGATTTGGGTGTGCTCATCGATAATAGACTTAGTAGCAGTACACAATGTCAAAATGCAGCAACAAAAGCAAATCAGGTGTTAGCATGCATAAAACGGGGAATGGAGACAAGGGATGAGAGTGTAATCCTGACATTGTGTAAATCATTGGTACGGCCGCACCTGGAATATTGTGTGCAGTTCTGGGCACCGCACTATAAAAAAGATATCTTGGAACTAGAAAGGGTTCAGAGTCGAGCCACCAAACTGGTTAAGGGGTTAGAGGCACTGAATTATAAGGAAAGACTTACAAGGTTATATATGTTTACACTGGAAAAGAGGCAGCTGAGAGGAGATATTATTAATATTTATTAATACATTAAGGGACAATACAAGGACTTATAATATGATCTGTTTATATAAAAAAAAATGCTACACAGGACACGAGGACACCCCCTGAGGTTAGAAGAAAAAAATGTCATCGGAGGAAAGGGTTCTTAACAGTAAGAGCAATAAGGATTTGGAATTCTCTACCACAGGAGGTAGTATGGTGGGCTTACCAAATAAGTTTGAAAATGGATTAGATAAATTCCTAACTGATAGAAATATCCAAGGTTACAACATATAAATTATATGTCATTTTATAATACAGGTTGAACTCAACCTCACCAACTATGTAACTACTGTATGTAACTTCTATTTGTCCATTTACCTATGATCTGAGGTCAGGCCATGGGCAAACTGCACTTTAATACACCTGGTACAAAATTTAGTTCCCAGACTGTTAACCAACCATCCCCATTACAGCCACTTAACACCCATTCCCTACTCCCTCTACTGGCTGCCTGTAAGTTGGCAAATCTATATCAAGATTGGCTTAATAATTTTCAAAGTCCTATGTAACCAGGGTCCTGAATCAGCTTCTGATTCAATAATGTAAATACAAAGAATTATCAGGTGAGCGCTTAATGCCAAAGATGTACCCAAGAAGCATATAAAACACTTTATTAAACAACACTAAAAAAACATACAACAATTTAAAAAATGTTTAGACCACAAAATAATGATCATATAAAAATGAGGTATCTAATACCTCTAAATAGACAATAATATACACTGATTATAAACAGTAGAAGGCAGTCGCAAAACCTTATATGGGAATGACCCTAAGATTGATTTTATCCGTATTAGAATAATTGCCCATAATGTGAACACAGAAAAGTCTTACACGGCTGTGTATGTAAGTGTCCTCAATTATTGCAGATTTGATCACAGCTGACAAGTGTTCATCAACTAAATCATCCACTGGATATGTAAATGGTGCAAAGATATAGAGTTGTATAGTAACTGCTACTCACAGTGTAAATAGAACCATCCTTGCTGCACCTCATATGTTGTATAATGGCGCTCTATATCACCCTGTGCATGGGTGAGACATCCGTCAGCGGCACGATCCGTCAGTGGCGTAGTAAAGCAGAAAGCCGCTCTCCACTATCCGGCACAAATAGATGCAACGGTCCGCCGTTCAACACCCCCAGCACAATTGAAATAATGCTCGGCAGGGCAGGGTGTAAGGCGTTACCAGTGCAGTGGAGAATGATGGCTGATGCAATCTCGTAATGGATAAGCAATTGCCGGCAATGCTAAAATCAGCTGTTAAGAGGACAAAATTGTGTTCTTATGGGCAGTTAGGATATTAACGACTTCTTCCCTTTGTATCCTCAACGCGTTTCTCCGCACCCCAAGCGGCTTCTTCAAGAGACCTGGTAATTCTTTGTATTTACTTTGTTGTTTGAGGAGGCCATCTACCTCCTCACCAGGGGGCAGCTAATCCCTAGGTGTAAACATACACAGTCCTGCTCAGCACCATTAAACCTGTTTTTTTCTTTCTGATTCAATAATGCCCTGCTCAATGACTGTGATCTGTAGATGAAGGAGTTTTAGCAGTACCTAGAATTTCCCAGAATTTATCTAGGGGGGTCGAGCTTTTAGCCATGTGGCTCCGACTCTATGCTTGCCTCCCCCCACAGTTCGAGAGGCCCCTACTGTAGAATCCTTCAAAAACAGACTCAAGACTTTCCTGTTTACTCAAGTATTTCCTTAATGTCTCTCTAGTATCTCCATGGGATACATACGATATCCCAGCAGAGGGAATGCTGGCTGTCAGTATCCTGAAAGCTGAATATTGTCTGCCAGAATACTGGCAGCGAGGCAGTGAGTCCCCTCGTGAGCTTGCTGTGCTCGCTATGCTGTAGGCCTAGTGGCGAGCTTCGCTCGCCACAGGTTCTGTTCCCACTTGGTTGGTGGCATGGATTGTTGTCGGGATGCCGGCAATCCATTAATCGCCGGGTGTTAGGATTCCGACGTTGGGATTCTGAATGCTGGGAATCCCTCTCCATGCTCTCTGTATTTTATGAAAAGCTTTTCTGTATTTCATTTTTTCTGTACTGTATTATGTTTATTCTATCTTTTAAGTGCCTCGAGTCCTAGAGAAGAAAGAGAGCTAAAAATTATTATTATTATTATTATTATTATTATAATAATAAAGCACTGCTAGTGCAAGATATACTATTAATATTTATTTTTCTATTAGTGTAAATTAAAAAATAATGCATGTTTTATAATGTACACATTCATAGACATCTTGACTTAACCTGTGGGTCCATATAGAGTATAATACACAAATTGGAAAATGCAGACAGAACACAATAGAACATTGACTCACCGTCAATGTTATTTTCAGTAGAATAATAGAAAATTCTGGATTTACTCTGCTGCGGGTTTAGAAAAGCTGATGGCAAATCTGTCCAAATAATGAGTTGTCCTTTGTCAAGTGAGTTTGTGTGAAATATGATAATCTGCGAAGGTTTTGCTGTGTAAAAATTGTTAAAAAGTGTTATCGGCTTATAGCGGGTAGTTTCCACATGGTAAAAACAGGTTACAATAGGATAGTCCAATGACACCATCAGTCAAAAATTAGCACGTTTTGCCATGCTGTAAACTACCGCCGGCAATAGGATACCCCCCCTTTGTGTTTAACCATATGTCTGCTGTATCAGAATCTACACATCTACACGTTTTAATATAGCACCCACCCATATAGTGCAAAATGGCCCCGCCAAGGTGCACATTTGTTCACATGAGGCCAAATATGTCTTTTAAAATATAATTTAATTCTTACACAAAGAATACTGTATTAATTCGGTCAAAACAGGTGTGGGAAATCCTCTGACTGATTAAATCAATATCGCATTGATGGCAGGGGTATAAGTTCATCCTACTCACCTGTAAGGCAAGTTTGAGTTTGGTGCCCTCTCCCCGTAAAAAATAGGTAATCAAATAGGGAGTATGTGTGTGTGTGTGTGTGTGTGTGTGTGTGTGTGTGTGTGTATATATATATATACATATATATATATATATATATATATATATAAAACAAAAAAACCCTCTTTCTGCACTGATTAAAAATAGAGTAATAGGGTAGAGATCACATTCAATAATTAGGATCGGCTGCCTTGTTACACTAGGTTCCCTGTTATGAGGAACCAAAAAACAAATATGTAGTATTAGTGTAATTGGCGCCTTGGGGTTATTATAACACCCCTATTTTTGTGACAGAATGACCTAATGTCAAATAAAATCTTGTTTAGGAAAACAAACAATATGTTCCAATACGCAAAATGTATTAAAATTTATAAAAGATCATCTGATACTGTTGATAATGTCATTATTACCTTTAAACATAAAGCTATACACTATTACGGACTAAGTACGCTATTTGTGCACTGAGTACCGTAGGGGTACGTACTTAGCGTAGCAGACGCTAGGCCGTGGGAGCGACGCACGAGCGACACGTACGCTCACGGATTCACGCTTCGTACCAAGCACACTATTGGCGTACCGAGTATCGTACTGCTACGCTATTAGCAGAGCAGACGCTGCGCCGTGAGAGTGAGACACGAGCGGCACAGACGCTCACAGAATGATATACAGTAAACCTTGTTAATAAAACACAGTAAGAATATGCTTATACTCTAAATCTTAGTAGTCAAATAGTGTAATGATGTAACGCCTAAAAACCTTAACAATGTGTATGCTGTTAGAGCTAAGAGAGCCCTTTGCAGGAAAGTGAAAACACAACACCGGGTTTGGTTACAACCACAGCAGCTCTAACACCGCCGTGGATTATTCAGAGAAAAAGGGGAAAACAGATACAAGTTATACACTACAAGCTAACACAGAAATCTAACAGAATAACAGAGAATAAAGATGAACAATGGCTACAGAGAATATACATACGTGGGGAATCTTTTGCAAGCGCGACCTGGAATCCAGTCCTCAGCTATTCAGGTAGAAAGCCTTCAGAGTCTGAGGCTGGCCAGGCAACAGTGGTCTTTATATACACAACATACATTCACAATACAATGGTCCCTGTAATCTCATTGTTCATTGGACACAGGGATGTGTCTCTACATTACAGCAAAGGTCATAGGTGGATTTGAACAGGTGGGCTGTGTCTTTCCCCAACTGCTCTGGTGGGAGGTATCCTCAGGATTCCCGCCGTATGTGTAATTTACAGCAAATACAGTTAATGTTCATAATCTACTTCTGTACATAACTATACGCAGGAGCGAGCGATCCTTTCCTAACTAACACCGGAATTTTACCCTTAAAATACCCTACAGATGGATACTAGACACCACCTTTCAACCTTTATCTGACCCTTCCTATCATGCAAAGAGGATTCCCTCTGTCCAGGAACTGTTTAAACTAATCATACTCGCTGACATGGTCTAGGGGAATATTAACTACAAAATGCACTATTTGGGTTAAATATTCTACGATCGAGTCGCGCGCTACATGCTCACAAACTCCACCGTAAATACACATCTCATGCGCACGAGACGCTGGATTGTCTCCTACGCAACTTGCGGGTATGTGTACGCACGGGGGACCAGGTGCACGAGCAGCATGCATGTGCATGAGGGGTTAGTACAAGGGGTATGCATCATGATATTTTTCGACTTTGACACTGTTTTTATATAACTGTCCATAAAACATTTCAACCACCACTAACATCCACATAAGAGCAGATGTACAAATATTTATTTTGCAAACTCCTCCTTAAGGATTGTAGGTTGGAGGTCAGATCACAACAAATTTGAACTTAGCTCACATCCTGGGGTGGTTGGTGGCACTTGTATTTACACATACCTCCCAACTTTAAAGGGGCAGGAAGAGGGACTTCTACACGGCAAAGCCACGCGTGACCCGAAAAGGGGCTTGCCATGGAAAGGGTGTGGCCTCTGCCAAGTGGGCATGGCCTAGCACCATGGACCCATTTTTGGCATTTTGGGGGGGTGCCCAGCACTCCCCGAGCAGCTGGGCAGCCCCCTGCTCCCCTCCCAGCATTGACTAGATGGCGTGCATGTGCGCACGGTATCTATTCAGTGATCACCGGTTGCTTTGCAGAGAAAAGCAGCGGGTGATCAAAGCCTCCCCCAACTGCCCCCCCGCCCGCAGGACACTGCGACCCACCAGAGGGACAGCGGGACAGTGTCCGAATAGCGGGACTGTCCCGCTGAAATCGGGACAGTTGGGAGGTATGTTTACACCTGTCCCAGTGTAATATTGGTTTTCAATCTAAAACACCTTGTATATAATGTGGAAATTGCTATACATTATATATTTTATGTTGGATGTTACGAATATGCATCAGATATTTTATTAATCAAAGGCTATGTACCTATTTTGTCTTCTTGGTGAGAAGGTATTTTTCAGGAAAAATCACTTGGCTGAGCATAATCAAGCGCTGATCCAAAAATTTGAATATCCATACCAGGCTGGGATTCCAATCAAGTCCTATAAGAAATCTGTTAGGAATATTTGGATGCTTACCCCTTTAAGCATCTATTGATTTCAGTTTGGACAATTGATGTTGGTGTCATAGCACCCTCTGGTGTATATTTTTGTCTACAGTTCTGTGTATATATATATATATATATATATATATATATATATATATAGTCTCAGTCTGCTTTATTTAACCCTTCATTGTGGTAATTTACAGATGGTTATTTGCATTAAGCATCAGAATGAAGCCGCTGAGTATATGTTCAAAATTCAGAAAATTACAGTAGAAAAAAAATCTGCTCTTTTCCCCTATCGATTTATTGAGAAGGGCAGCAAAGTACTAGATTAATTTAGAACAAGCCTGCTGCATCAGTGAGGCCAATTAAAGGCCAAATCTGCATAAGATCTCTTATAATAGCCCTTTCAAATGAAGTTGAAGTCTGAAATTATTCGAAATGTGCTTTTTCGGAAACTCAGTTTTTTATAATACAGCTATTTTTTTTTATTTATTATCAAAAGAGCCATGGAAATAAAATTGTACAAGATAATATCAAAACCTCATTTTCTTGTGCTTCCTAGTAATAGAGCTAGGTTTTATTTTCATACACTGCAAAATGAGTATTATAGTGAGATAGAATATTCTTTAAACTGTTGTTATAATAGTAAAAAAAACTATGATGTTTCTGTATTTTTATAAACTGAATGGCTAAGCCAATCGCAAGAACAGGAAAGCTGAGATTATCACAATGTAACTATGACATCAGTCCATTTCACAAATGAACAGTGAGGTGATCACAGTTTAAAGATGAAGTAACTATTCACTTTTACCCTGTATCTGTGAATCATGATCATTTTTTATTCACGTGTTAGCCTAGGTACACACTATATAATTTCTGACATAATATGCCAGATTTAGCTGGTTGGAATGACAATTTGGTAATGGGTGAGAGCAAATGGCAATCGACCATTTGCTCCCAAAAACTGCAAAATGGACAAAAACAGTTGTTTATCCAAGTTGGTTACATTTGTGTTTAACCAATTTGTATGAATGACAGGTTTTGTTAGTTTTCCAGTGCTTGGGAGCAAATGGTCGATTGTCATTTACTCTCATGCTTCTCAACCAGCTAGATATGGCAGATAATTGTATAGTGTGTACCTAGCTTTACTCCCCAGCCACACATTTATCTAGAAACTTCTAGACGATACGTGGAGTCTGATTGATTGGTTGCTATGAGCAACATCCTATCTTAAATAGAACTTCCATCTTAGTAAATTTACCCCCTGGTTAGGAGACTCGATGAACTCTCTTACAGAGATTGTACTTATCTGTTGCATGTGTATCATATCTAACACATCACTGCTCCACATGAGTTTTTTGCCTAACTGTTTAAGACAGATCCCATCATGCTATATATTTGCACTGGTAAAAGGAGCAGTACTTTTGGTGTGAGATGAATCCTCAGGGGATGGTATCGAGATCATGGTGCTTGGGATGCTGGCAGTCAAAATACTGACAGCAATATCCTGAAGGTCAGGATCCCAACACTAAGGTGGCAAGGAAACTAGTCCTAATCTCCAAACCCGCTAACCCTCCTTACTTGCAGCTTGACCCTAACCCCCGCCCCTCCCCCACAGCCTAACGCTCCCTGGTGGTGCCTAACCCTAACCCCTCTCCATGCAGCCTAAACCTAACCCTCCCTCCCTCACAGACTAACCCTCCACTGGGGTGCCTAACCCTAAGTCCCCCTCCCCACATCCTAACCTTAAGCCTCCTCCCCTGCAGCCTAACCCTCCCCCACGCAGCCTTAACCTAACACCCCCAACCTTACGGCTTTTCTGTCTGGTGACCCATCAAATCCTCATTCAGGATCCTAGCAGTAACCTCATGGTTACTCTAATTCAGGCCATTTGTGCTTTAAAGGGAATATTTGTTATTTCTGTATCAATAGTTCATCAACATCTGCTGTGTTCTGTAACTTGCTTTAATTGTGTGTATCTGTAGGTAATTACAGAGTGTAACCTGCCATAATTTACAGATATGCCTGTGATACTTGCAAAATGGTCTAAAGTAATACACAGCCTCATTCTCCTGTTAATAATCAGAGCACCTTATCATGTTTAAAGGTTAACTACGGCAAATTCCACTTATATTCATCTTATTAAACTTAAGGAGCACGTTCAATTCAGTATGAGCTACCATTGGTTGCTTGCATTGTGCAAATATCAGTTGCAGCAGGCAGATTCTGCCTGCACCTCTATAGGCTGTGTGCAGAATCTGAATTTTGAAGTTAATGTTTGAAAGCAGCTAGAGCAAGTCTCGGGGCTTCCATGCTTAATGCAATCTTCCCCTAAGAGTCTTCATTTTACTTTTGTTATCAGTCTTTTATTGCACTGAAGTGTTGTTGCTATTGCACTCAAATCTTACCTCATCATTATACTGTCTATTGTCTCTAACATTGATTCTGTGCATAATTGTTTATTTAATATTATTCAAGTATTTTGTATTTTATTGTCAGCATCTAATTGTCATATGGCTGTCACATTACTTTGTACCTTTTCCATCATTTCAGTGATTAAACAGTTCTTACATACACTCAGAGCCAGATTAAGGGGGGCAAGGGGGTAAGTACCCCAGGACCTCCTGTTTTGGGGGACCCCCTGACGGAGCAGCTATGCCACAGTGCAGGCAATCACTGATTCTGTAATCTCCAGCGGCAGCGGAGGCTGGAGATTACAGAATCAGTGAATCGTCATGCTGCCTGAGAGGAAGGGGAGGGAAATGGCGCACACACTGCAGTGCAGCAGAGCTTGGATGGAGCGGGTACTAATTACCCGGGTCCATTGCCGAGCCCTGTCTCCCCCACCCTCCTCCTCATCCTGCCAGCAGCAGTATTGTGCTCCAGGCAGCACATGCTGCTGTGTGCTGGCTGGCCTGTGATGGTGCAGGGAGGCTGCTGCCGCTTACCAGCAGCAGCCTCTTCTGCCTGTGCAGGGGGAAGCAATCACACTGATCACTCCCCCCCCCCTGTGGATTTGGCCCTGGCTGGGGGGCCATATCTATGAAAAAATTTTAGTTTCCAGTAATATGCATAAGGGGCATGGCTATGCCTTCCACGATTAGGCCTCGCCCCTGAAACTTTCAGCTATGTGTGCTAGTCACTGGCAAAGGAGGGAAAGGCCCCCCTGTCTTAAGTGCCCTGGGCCCCCAAAGCCATAATCTGGCCCTGCATACACTGTAACTATTTATCAGGTTTCAGGTCATAAGATTACAAGACTTTTCTATAAATGTGGTCTACAGTAAGGAGATTGAGAATGTCTAAGGTGGGAGCACTGCATTTAGACATCAGGAAAGTTTAGATGACCTTATCCTTGAGGTTCACTAAGCTTTCCCATACATGTGCATTGAGTCATCTGGCTATATTAAGAAACTGCAACATCTTATTATTGCTTAATCACAATAATAGCAAATACCATGCTTGAAGCAGTGCAAATAAATATTCATTCATTTCTGTAACTGTTTTATTGTCTACTGGCAGGGACATAAGTTTATACTAGATGCCCGGAGGTGAGATAGGCGATGGCGCCCCCCCCCCCCTACTTTCACCACCAATACCCGACATCCAGAGTTGGATTAAGTGTCAAATGGGCCTGGGGCAGACAGTGATAAAGGGCCTATCGTGACAAGTGGAAAAGCTACGAAGATTGCTTTGTGATTGTGTACTGATTATTGAGGTATAAAACCTACAGCTGTTATACACACATATATTCACACACACAGGGGGAATTCAATTTGAAAGTGATGGGAGATCATGGGACGATATTCAATTGTCCCCTGTTATCACGCTAATCGTACTCATATCAGTTGAATTTAGCTGAGTAGAGCGTCAATACCCGATTAAACATATGAGCATGAAGCAAAAAGTCCCAATTGGGTGCTCAAAAGGGTCACTTTTTGCATATTTCAGATCACCACCCTGGGGGGGTTACCTAGCTGAAATTAAGGTCTTACGCCTGCCAGCCGAATCATTTGAATAGTTGTTGACAGGCATGTGTGGGTGGGGGGACCCGTGATTACAACTGAATTTTCCCCAAAGTATGCACACATAACCACATATACCCACACAGCCACCTATACACACATATATTTACACACATAGCCACATATTCACACACACACACAATCACATATACACACAGCAACATATAAACAAACATAACCGCATACACACACAAAGCCATTGCCCCTGTCTCAGCACTCTCCCCACCATCAGTCCCTATACTCACCAGTTGCTCCTTCTCTGTTTCTCTGCTGATGTCAGCGAGCAGGAGCAAGGTAGTCAGGGGGGTGGGCACACTACCGGAAAAGCACCACTTTCTCTTCAGCGCTCTGTGCGGGAGCCAGAGAGTCAGGGGGTGGGCACACTGCCGGAAAGCCCCGCCTACCCTTCTGCTGCTGCTGTCAGCGAGCGTTTGCCATGCAACCAGCGAGTCAGGGGGGCAGACACACTGCTGGAAAGCACCACTTTCTCTTCAGTGATGGATTTAGCGTGCAGGAGTCAAGTAGCCAGGGTGTCAGCCAGGTGGGCACACTGTCGGCAAACCTCGCCTCCCCTTTCTCAATGCTCTAATAGTCTGGCTGCAAGTATCTAGACTTTGGAGGAGCACACAATGATTGAAGTGCACCAGAGACAGTGAATGGAATGCCCCCTTCGCTGCTGGAGCACTTCGGCAACTAACTCCATTGACTCCGGTACTTCCTCCACGTCTACTGGTATATACTTGTACTGTATATGGAGCACTGCTGAAATAACTCATTCATTCACAACTGTGAAACAATCTATTAGTGTCAAGAAAATCATGCACAAGTAGAACATGTGCTGAATAAATGTTATTAAATGTTATTAAAAAAGAATTATGGAATCAGTACAGAATAATCACTTTTACAGTCACTCTATGTTTCATCCATATGAATTGAATAGATTATCAGGCTTATTTGGCATACTTCTTCAATTTCATTTTCTCTGTATTGTTAAAGAAAAAACATGACAAAATGCATAATTGCAGCAGAATTCATTTCACACTGAAAGGAAAGCACCGAAGAACCAAATTATGTAAAAGTGTCTCTTAATAGTTATTCCAATGCATAATGTAAAGCAAATTATCATCTTACAGTATCTCAGAGTTAGACTATGTTGAAGTTCAAGCGTGTTAGAGTCACTGTGTTAATAAGATATTATATTTGCTATTTTATTTTCCACATTTTTTTCCCTACAATGAGATACAACTTTACAATTCATAAGAAAAGCTGTCTGTGGCATTCTATAGGGGGAATTCAACTGTATAAAAAAACCTTGCAGACATCACGCCTAATTTTGGAGTGCAAGAAACAGAACTTTTACCTCACGTTTTACTTCACATTTATCCCACTTTTAGTAATTGTGAGATTTATGTTCCATAATTCTAAATATGATTTACTTCCATGTCCTGGAATTCTCCACTTATATCCCCCCCCCCCCCCTTCCCACCACCACCCTGGTGCAAGCTTTTCCATGTTACACAGTCTTAAGAAAGATGAGGTTAGACACATAAAAGAAAATCAACATATCAGACAACATTGGTTTGGCCTTCCTGAGTGGAACCTCAGCAAGACTCCTCTCACTGCATGAGGACATAGACCTCAGCAACAGTTTACTGACTAATAACTTTTGGATTACTGTCATGACTTTTGATGTATTTTTTGTTTTATACTTTTAAATCTTTAAGTCTTTTTTACTACTTTAGACTTATAGTCTCACCAGTCTTTGACCTTGGCATTTCAATTTCTTGAGGTACACAGAATGCAATGTGTGCAAATTCTTCACCATATCTTCTAGATTACTTGCTGATATTTATTCTTGCAGATGCCCTTTCTGTAGTTGAACGTCCATGCTGGTAATCTCTGCTTCGGATATGTCTCCAACTACTGGCATGTCCAGGGACAAAAATGTGTTCTCCAAGTCAAAGTCCATCTTTTCTATAACTTGTACAATCTCTTTAAATATGACATCCCTTGACAATGAGTTTCCAGCAATTATATTCCAATCTGTAGCCTTTACATTTACCGCAATAGCCAATCATGATGTACTGTATTTTATTGATTTTAAATCCAGCATGAGTCTTCTCTCTTTAGTTACAGTATATGGACATAAGCAGTACTTTCACATAAACTTAGATTTTTCACACTTGGTATTCTTTTTGAAAAGGCTTCAATAGGTGTTATGTCTTTTAGGACAACTGTTGAAGATTTTTTTAAGGTAAACTTGCTTCTGCCTGTTTCTCTAGGCCTGCATGCTTCTCCACTAGTGCAAGGATTGATCGTTCACTAACATCATTTTGGTCAGGATTATAGGCAATGGTCAATTGATGCTCTATTCCACATTTTCTCAATATTTTTCAACCTCTCTGTTAAGATATTCTCCACTATTCACAAATCTCAGAAATTAGAATCTGCTGCATGTTTGATTTCCTAGAAGTCTCTTGTAGTCTGAAATTTTCTTTTTTAGTTCTGATTTCTATTTTATGAAGTATACGTATGTCATCCTCGTGAAGTTATCTATAAATGTCACAAAAAATACTTTACTTCCATTGTACCATACACATCCGAATGTACTATTTCAAGTGGTGTAAATGCCCTATTTGTTGACTTTGAAAACAGCTGATGGCTCTATTTCCCAAATTACACATATGCAGCTTTCACACATGTAACTCTGTTAGTCACTGACATTCCTGTGACCATCCCATTCTGTAGTTTTGTACAATCTTATATATACAAGGTGATCAAATGTCCAATGCCAGAGTTTCAATGACTGTGACTCACTTGTCATCATTGCATGCATAGCAACGCTTTGTATGAAGGACATATAATTGCTGGTGTCTTGTGCTTGTAATGATGATTATCCCACTTCTGTTTCTCACAGTGAACTTTCCTTTTGCAAAATGAACTCTGTGGCCTCTCTGTTCTGGGACACTGATGGCAATAAGGTTGGTTCCCTTCTATGGTACACAGAATATATTTTGGATTTCTGTGACTTTTGAACTTGATTCAAATCTCAAGTGAGCTTCAATTGCCCCAACTTTTGTGGCTGTCAATGTTTGATTGCAAATTACCTTCATTGTGATCAGAACATACTCACTCAACTTGGTGAACCACTCCTCGTTGCAACTAAAATGTCTTGTACCTGACTTGAAATACAGAAAATCCTTTCTGTGTTTATCTATAACACTCAGAATGACTGATCTCTTTCATCAAATGGATGGTTCTGCAGAGGATTCACTTTTCTCTGTTTTGTACACACACAGACATTAACTTCTGAGCGACATCATGATATGCCCCTTGCAATGTAGTCCACATGTCTCTATCTTACATTTTCCCATGAATTATGGAGTATGTTTGTTGCACCACACTCTAGCCTATTGTTACCATGTCTCTCTGTACATCATATGGGCTTGGACTATCACCAGGATCTACTGTTATGTTTTTTAGTCTTTGCTGCTTCAGATGCATA
The DNA here is from genome assembly GCF_028390025.1 of Pseudophryne corroboree. NCBI lineage: Eukaryota > Metazoa > Chordata > Amphibia > Anura > Myobatrachidae > Pseudophryne > Pseudophryne corroboree. Next base: position 460,623,388 of record NC_086449.1, read on the forward strand.
TCCATAGCAAATTTCATTGCTGTGTAATTTCTACACCTTTTCATTTAATGAACCCCATTATTGGTTTAATTTGCACATGTGCGCTCATTATAGTCATTATTATACAGCTTCTGTGCATTAAAATATGTTTGCTGTGACACGCTTTAGCTTAAAACACACTGTGCTTGGTTCAATCTGTGCTGCTGTAGATCTCTGTGTCTTTACATGTGGCCAAGATGGTGCCTCAACTGTAACATTTGTATCAAACTTCACAGTGTGCCTGGGGCACTGCTGTATATCAATGATATGCATTGAGGTGAGGCAGAGCCTTTCCTGTCATACTAACGTATATATAAAGTATATGAAAAATACAAAGAATATATTAGAAATATCTTCTTCACATTATTCTAATCATTTTTATAGTCAGAACTCTGGAGTAAGGAGTCTATGGTGGGTGAAGCAGTACCTCCCATGACTATGTTTTCTGCACATCTCTGGTGAAAACCCACCAAATTTTTAGCAGTATATATTGCTGCACCTTTGAATAATGTGCACATTAATACTTTGGCTCATATATTGTGTATAAATGTGTAAATCTTGCTCTAGTACTGGCCAGTGCCTCATGAGAAATTTACCTCACTGCACATCCCTGCTGTATATGCTCTGTGTATTTTGGGTGCCTTTTCTCTGTTGTTTGTTTGAGATACCCCTCTGAACTAAAGCATTGGGGGTGCTTATCAGTCTTGTGTACCTACATTTGTGTGCCCTGAGCCCATAACCTGTTGGAAAATGTATATACAGCTGGTGGTTTGGAAGAGTTAAATATACACACTAGTGGAAGCAGATTTGACCAAAGAACAAGTCCAGTGTGCCTTAACCAAGTAGTGTGGATTATTGTGCAGATGGTATAATAGCCATATTCACTGTTAAACTAGTAGAGAAAGAACATAAATCTGAGCTTCTAGTAGAGTGGAGTCCAGTCAAATCACCAGCCAGTGACTGTCTCTGGAATGCGGCAGTGGTGCAGTTACTGGAACAGTGGTATATATTGACATTGTGGGTCTCAGGAGCTAAGGGGGATATGTCCATTATGTCCCTCATACAGATGTGTCCTCTTACATCTTGCCTGGAGATGCCTGGCAAAAGTGAGCTGACAGATCCCGTGCAACTTTGTTAGCTTAGCAAATAAGACAAACAAGCAGACTAATTAAAATGATATGTGGCATGTCTATAATCTATGTGCACCTGTATCTGCATACAAAATGGTATGTAGCATAGCAGTGCATATGCAGATACAGCCATTGTTGCACACAGAATATAGGCATGCTGTATATCATTTACATCAGTAAAAGCTGCTTGTGCATCCTATTTGCATCATTTTGCAAATTAGATGCATTTTAATGAAGAAGGTTGCATAAAAAGACAATTAGTGTTACCAAGTCACACCATGGCATGACATGACTAGAATGGCTGTTTAAAATGCATGGAGGCTAGATGTTAGTGGACACATCTGTACATCATAACAAGATGGCACCCTGCATGCACATATGCAGTAATATTACTCACAGCTAAGGGAATGAAGAATCATTAACCCCCGGAGGAGACATATTAGAGACTGCACAGGAGTGCTCTTCACTGGTACCAAAACAAGATGCGAATCACAAATAAAACCCAAGTTCAGGGCTAGGCATGGTTTAATAAAACAATATTGTCATGACTCCCGGGATTCCCAATGTGCGCACAGCAAGACCCACACACCTCAGACTTTACCTAAAGTAACCTTTCATTAATCAAGTAAGAACATTACTATATACTTCCCAGCTCTCTTATCGGCTAATGAAATGCAGGATTTAGTAAGGGGGGCTTCTGTGTGGGTGTATGTGTGTGTATGCAGTACGTGTGTATATGTATATATATATATATCGTATGTACGTGTATTTATATATATATATATATATATATATATATGTATATAAAATATATATATATATATACACATATATATAGTATAGTAAGGGTCAGTGCCGTAACTAGGCATTTTAGCGCTGTGTGCAAGAAACGACAGTGGCGCCCCCCCCCCATGTAAGATAGGGGCAGTGCGCGCCGTAGTCGCGCAAAAAATGTATAGGGGCGTGGCTTCACGGGGAAGGGGCGTGGCCACAAAATAATAGCAATTCATACTACAGTGCACAGTAGTCTACATTATTCAAATTACGCTGCACAGTAGCACCACTACACCAGGTAGAGCCCCTTTTATACATTACAGCAGACAGCGTCCCCCTTTTTACACATTACAGCAGACAGTCCCCCTTTTTACACATTGCGGCAGCCAGTCCCCCTTTTTACACATTGCGGCAGCCAGGCCCCCTTTTTACACATTGCGGCAGCCAGTCCCCCTTTTTACACATTGCGGCAGCCAGGCCCCCTCTTTACACATTGCGGCAGCCAGTCCACCTTTTTACACATTGCGGCAGCCAGTCCCCCTTTTTACACATTGCGGCAGCCAGTCCCCCTTTTTACACATTGCGGCAGCCAGGCCCCCTCTTTACAGATTGCGGCAGCCAGTCCACCTTTTTACACATTGCGGCAGCCAGTCCCCATTTTTACACATTGCGGCAGCCAGGCCCCCTTTTTACACATTGCGGCAGCCAGGCCCCCTTTTTACACATTGCGGCAGCCAGGCCCCCTCTTTACACATTGCGGCAGCCAGTCCCCCTTTTTACACATTGCGGCAGCCAGTCCCCCTTTTTACACATTGCGGCAGCCAGGCCCCCTTTTTACACATTGCGGCAGCCAGGCCCCCTTTTTACACATTGCGGCAGCCAGTCCCCCTTTTTACACATTGCGGCAGCCAGGCCCCCTCTTTACACATTGCGGCAGCCAGTCCCCCTTTTTACACATTGCGGCAGCCAGTCCCCCTTTTTACACATTGCGGCAGCCAGGCCCCCTCTTTACACATTGCGGCAGCCAGTCCCCCTTTTTACACATTGCGGCAGCCAGTCCCCCTTTTTACACATTGCGGCAGCCAGGCCCCCTTTTTACACATTGCGGCAGCCAGGCCCCCTTTTTACACATTGCGGCAGCCAGGCCCCCTTTTTACACATTGCGGCAGCCAGGCCCCCTTTTTACACATTGCGGCAGCCAGGCCCCCTCTTTACACATTGCGGCAGCCAGTCCCCCTTTTTACACATTGCGGCAGCCAGTCCCCCTTTTTACACATTGCGGCAGCCAGGCCCCCTTTTTACACATTGCGGCAGCCAGTCCCCCTTTTTACACATTGCGGCAGCCAGGACCCCTTTTTACACATTGCGGCAGCCAGGCCCCCTTTTTACACATTGCGGCAGCCAGTCCCCCTTTTTACAACCAGTCCCCCTTTTTACACATTGCGGCAGCCAGGCCCCCTTTTTACACATTGCGGCAGCCAGTCCCCCTTTTTACAGCCAGTCCCCCCCTTTTTACACATTGCGGCAGCCATCCCCCTTTTCACACATTGCGGCAGCCATCCCCCTTTTTACACATTGCGGCAGACGGTGACCCCCTGAGAGAGAGAGAGAGAGAGAGAGAGAGAGAGATATATACTTACCATCTCCCTGCTGGCAGTCGGGCTCCTCGTGCAGCTCCCTCGGTGCAGGCAGTGAGGTGAGAAGGAGGAGGAGGGAGGGGGAGCAGGGAGCCGCAGCAGAGCTATGTCATTGGTAGTAAGCGCCGCTGCAGCATCCCCCTCTCCTTCCGTATTGGCTGCCCGGCGCTGCTGTGGATGCTGGGATGGAGGAACCGCATCCAAGCATCCACAGCAGCGCCGGGCAGCCAATACAGAAGGAGAGGGGGATGCTGCAGCGGCGCTTACTACCAATGACATAGCGCTGCTGCGGCTCCCTGCTCCCCCCTCCCTCCTCCTCCTTCTCCGCTGCCTGGCGCTGGTCCTCTTCTCCCTCCACAGCGCGACGCACGGCGCACACAGCAGAGGCGGCATGTAATGAGTCAATTTGACTCATTACATGCCGCTGGCCGTGCGCCCTCAGGGCAACTGCGCTGTGTGCCAAGCCCACTTGGCACACACGTAGTTACGGCCCTGGTAAGGGTAGGTCGGCACTCCCAGAAAATAAATATTTTGCTCCGGCACCCTCTGTGATGCAGTTAGCATTGATTGAAGAAAATACAGCGGCACTCAGAGTCTTTATACACAGTTAATTGTATTGAAAAAACATCAAACAGCCACCAATATTTCGGGGACCCACACGCCCCTTTGTCAAGGAGTCACCTTGACTCCAAGTGCCGCTGTATTTTCTTCTATCTATCTATCTATCTATCTATCTATCTATCTATCTATCTATCTATCTACAGTATATGCCAAAAAGTAGGCACTCACTGTTGATGTTGCTCAATACTGAGGTGCCCTCCTAATATGTAATAGGTGCAATGGTTCCCTGGGTGGAGACGGCCATGCCCCACCCCCCCCCCACCCCTCCACCACCCGTGCAGTAGAAACCAGGCAGCACTAAGCGGTCTCTGTGAGTAAATTAATGTATTAAAGTACAAAAGGCATAGTGTACTGACGTTTGAATGCCACACAAGGCTTTTTTTTCAAGCCTACAGTAAAGCCCCTTGATGAAAACGCCGTGCATGGCATTGAAACGTCTGTACACTATGCCTTTTGTACTTTAATACATTAATTTACTCACAAAGATGACTAAGTGCCACCTGGTTTCTACTGCATGGATGGGGGCATGCCAGTTTCCACCCAGGGAACCATTAGTGCTCTTAATTAATGTGTAATCCAATCTATTTTAGGATATGAACACAAGGTGACTTTAATAGTACCTTAATACACATACACCAAAATGTTAAAAACACATTTTTAATAAAATATAAAATGACATATTTCTAATAAATTTCTGTAATCATTATGTTACAAGAAAACATACAATTTGCTGAAAAACTATATGTTTGCACAATTTTTGTTCATACAATAAAAAATATTAAAAAATATTTTGTTTCGTGTGTGAAACAAAAAAAATGTGTTTTTAACATTTGGGTGTATGTGTATTAAGGTACTATTAAAGTCACCTTGTGTTCATATCCTAAAATAGATTGGATTACCCATTAATTAAGAGCGCTCCGTAGAGATTTCCATTTTGTATTTATCTCTGTAGACCCATATCGGCAGAGGGTCCTTTCTCCATGGACGCTGCCCTAAGGGAGCTGTATTTAATATACAAACAAATTGGCTCCTGAGGTTAATTTACCTTTTAATAATAGCGCATTAAGGAAACACTTTATTATATATATATATATATAAATATATATATAAATATGCACGTACATGCACACATACATACATACATACTGTACATACATACATACATACATACACACATACACACACATACACCCACACAGAAACCCTCCTTACTAAATCCTGTATTTGCCCCTGAGACGGGCATCAGTGTGAGGACAGAGGGAGCTGCTGTGGCTGAGCATGCGCAGCCAGTAGCTCTCCCTTCACCCCTCCGGACAGTCTATAGCAGAGAGCTATGTTAGCTCTCTGTTGCTGCAGCGGTGCAGCGGTGCAGAGGTCATGGCTTTTAACTGAGATGGAGGCAAATGTGTCTCTCTTTCAAGAACAGAAGATTCAGCTCATCAGGGGGGGGATTCCAGGTACTTGGAAATGCCCCCTGCGTGCGCCACTGGAGACCACACACTCAGAAGGAAATGGGGACAGCAGAAGCCGACTTTTACTCTCAGCTGGAGTGTATTCTCTAATACTCTCATTCTCTCTTCCGCTGCTTGACTCTTTGATGTAAGAGGAGGAACAACAGACATTTATACACCATGGCAGGGTCTTTCCCCTTATTTTTCTCACCTATCATATTTACTCCACGGGGGAATGGACACACTCATTCATTATCCAATATTCAAGAAACAAATACTGAACAGTAGTAGTCTGCACTCCAGAAATGAATCTTTTCTCACTTTATTTCTCTATATATCTTTTTGACAAATACTTTATACTATTGGATAAATGTAACATATTTGTTTCAAAACTGGTACTCACTGTGATACAAATTGCTACACTGTTATATTGCTGGAAGATAGGAATTATACTCTTAATGCTTTATTAAATGTTGCTCACAACACAATAAATGATTTCTATTTTTAAGGACTATTTTGACAGTTCAGTAATGTTAACATTTAGCACCTATTTACTACTATGAATACATATATATTTTGCTGTTGAAATAGGCTCTGATGTGAATGGTTGATGACCCCATTGTGTCACAAATTATAATTTGAATTGAGGATATTGCCATGTTGACAGGCTCAGAAAATGGTGGGGGGTTTTGTATGACAAATGACTATATGATTATCTTGCTAAGCAACAGTATTTTCTTTAATTATGCATAAATATTTCTTTATTTTGAGAAGAGATGTATACTGAATCTGTTTTCTGTTGTAAATCATTTACATTGCACTTTGAATAAAGCAGTTTACAATTATAAATGTTGGTGCCCCCCCCCCCCCCCCCCAAAAAAAAAAAAAAAAAAAGAGTTTCCTTCCCTTTTTTTGTTTTCATATACTATTTAAACTCTGGGGAGCACCACCAGATATTACCCCTCCATATATAATACTTAGAAGGGGTGACACATTTATTCTATTCTACCTGACCTTTATTCTGACTAGAACACTTGCATAGTCTGTACAGAGAGACTGTTCCCTTTTTTCTACTCATGGTTTAGTAATAAGCGGGTACTCAGGAAAATATCAGAATCCAGAGGTGAAGACAAATGTTGCACATAGCTGTCAGTGAGGAAATGCACCCCATGAGAGACCACATTACCAGAATGTGGGCATTTATGCTTGAATGGCCTCTATTCAGGTTTGGACTGGCCTACAGGGGCACAGGGGAATCCCCCGGTGGGCCCCACCCACTAGAGGGATCAGGTTCAAGACTGTGCACTTGAAGTACACAGTACATATGTTACATTATACTGCACACAGTGCTTTGCTGTACTGGTACATATATTGTATTTATTAAAAGACCCAGACCATGCACTCTCTAAAAATTATGTAAGCCTCTACGGAGGCTGGCCACACCCTCTCTGATGGATGGCCACACCCCTAAGTATGGGCCCCTTTTACTGCATTCCCCCAGTGGGCCCTTGATGCCCCAGTCCGACACTGTCTCCATTGTTTAAAAATGCTGTGTCACACCTTGAGCTCAATTACAGTTAGGTACACTAATCTACACATGCCCTCTTACCTTTTGCCTGCTTCAGCATGGGTCAGTGGTTCTCAAACTGTGTACCATGGCACCCTAGCGTGCCTCAGGACACTTGTAGAGGTGCCTTGGATTAGTGGTCCAGTACCTATTTAAATTATTTATGTCAATGTAATAGGCAAAACTAGTGCTGGTGGCTGTCAAACATAACATATGTGGACAAACAGAAACAAACCTAACCACACAATTGAACCTAAGAATTACATATAAACACAATTTACTTAATTTAATATTTTTTTCAAAATTTCTCAAGGAAAACCTTTTGTCCTGGGGGTTCTGAAAATTCTGATACTTTAGGTTGCAGGTAAGTCAAAAAAGTTTGAGAACCACTGGCATAGGTACGTGCAACATAGTACTAATCTATAGTAGATTGTACCTTGGGTCTGGACATTTACATTTGCACTTTGCTGTAAAGTTGCTGACCATTTAATGTAAGGTAATCAAGGGCATAGCTACCATAGGTGCAGGAAGTGCAGCTGCTATGGGGCCCAGAGCTGAGAGGGGCCCACCTTCCATGTCAAAGTTACATGTGTAATATACATTTTTCACCACTGGGTGGAACACAGGGGCCCTTACAAACTTTTGCCTTGTGGCCTACAAAATATCTAGTTACGCCTCTGGACCTGCATATTGTAATGTGATATAAAATTAACTGGAGGGCATTACAATGTTACATAATGAGGCAGAAGTACTAAGATAAAGTGGAGAGAGATAAACTATCAATCAACCAACCAACCAACCAGATCCTATCATTTTTCAAATACAGTCTGTAACATGGCAGTTAGGAACTGAATGGTTGGTACTTTATCTCTCTCAACTTTATCTCTCTCTCTCCAAATCTTAGTATATCTGCCCCAATATGAGGGACTATAGTGTGGCATAATATGAACTGGAGCACTATAATGTGGCATAATATAAACTGGGGACACTGTATGTCATAATGTAAATAACGGGTGCTATGTTGCATAATGTGTACTGGCAGTCCCACAATGTGACATAATGTGAACTAGGGCACTGCTATGGCTCATGTTATAAACAAGGGCACTACTATGGTTTAGAAAATAAACTAGGGCATTATTATGGGGCATAAAATTAACAACTGCTGGGGAGAGGCGTCTCTCTTGAAGCATTGGGACAATGGGCCCCTCAAAATGTTGCTATGGGGCCCACAAAGTCCTGGATATGCCCCTGAAGGTAATGTCTTATTGAATGTTTATGTGGTATGACTTGTCACAACAGCAGGTACTGTACACATCTACATTTGTACAAGGGGTTTTCTTACCCTTGCTTGTAGTGTTGAAAACCAAAGCAGTTATTTTCTAGTTTATTAAATGTCTGATGCTTGTAAATAGTCTGCACCTGGAGTTAGAGGGAAACAGCCCATTACTGAATGTAGTAAGTGTGCCTTGCATTTCCATGGTAGTGCATGCCTTTCTCTCTGTGGCTTGCTAGAAAACAACATTATTTTCCTTTATGTGTACATTCTGGAAAAAAATAAAGTAAAAGCAATATTTTGTGTTATGGGTAAAAGCTTCATCTCACGATAGACTCGGTGCCGACATATTGATAAGCATGTTAGTAATTCAACATGGAGAAAGGTATGCATAGCAAAGTCATGCAGATGTGGGTAGTTTGAAGTACTTTGCTGTAAACAAGAAATAATCATCTTGAAAAGAAAGAGAGGAAATATGTTATAAACAGATATAGGAAGTGTATGCAAATGCATGTTTTTTTTTTTAGAAAGGTCATATATTGTATCTGTTTCAGTACAAAGCAAGCTAATATAGGCATAGTTCAATTTGCATATTTGAATATTTCTTCTTATGTTTGTTTATTTTCACTTCACTTTGAAGAACTTCTTACAGTATGTCTGGTAATAAGTGAATAGCGGTACCTATGTCATTTTATAAGCTTCACTGAAGATGTGGAGTTTTCATCTTTAAACAATAGGGTTTGTCTGATTAGGAGAAATGGTGCATTCTCATGTTTAGGTGATGCTCAGGAGAGTATGGAAGTTGGGAGTTGAAAGGGGTAATGATGGAAGTAGAATAAGGTTTAAGGGCTTTCTATATCCTTTTTCTTATTGATAGTATAGGCTGCCCAGGATTCAAATTTTTCACCACATACAGTTAAATATATTTAATTACAGTATTTGTATATGTAATATACATTAGCTGGGATCTTGACCACAGCTAACAGCTGGATATCAAGGGATTACTGGATGGTGAGACACAATTAATATCATCTTGTTAGCAACCCTCTTTTGTTTATGGATGAGAATGAATGTAGATCTTACAGACTGCTCGCATGGGCACAAGGAACATTAACTTCAATTATTCACATAGCAGGAAGTTTGCTATTCATATAATCCTAATTATTCATTTGTTATATTCCATAAGTTAAATACAGAGACAAATAGTGACTTGATTCATTTCCTATAATGCTAAACCTCTGAATATTTAAGAAACAGATTGATGTGGTTTCTTTCATTGTTGCCATCTTTTATGTTTAGAGAAAAACTGCTAAAAAATGGGACTATTGTAAGGGGCTGTTGTTGGGAGCAAAGCAACCACAAACATATCTTACTGTATATCTGGAACAAACCATGTTGCAGTGCAAGGTGTGCTAATACATTTTCTTCATGTTTTACATATAGGGTAAATATTGACTGCTTTTTAGCTTACAAATACTCAGGTCTAAATGTAATAGCCTCTGAGTTGCCGGAGATGAGGGACTTTCTGCGAGATTGACAGTTGTTTTCTTTTTTTAAAGCAATCATTTGCAATGCAAAACCAGGTTGGTTTTGCCTTGAAATTGATTTTTGCTTAAAAAAAAACCGGGCAGACTCGGATAAAGTCCCTCACCTCCAGCAACTCAGAGGCTTTTACATTTAGCACTCAGTCTTCCCATTTACTCCAAAATGCCCCATATACCTTCAGACCCCTGTAAACCCTCAGATCCCTCATGTGCTCCAAAACGCCCCACATGACCCCTATATATCACTCAGATTTCCCTACATCCCACCACATACCAATCATATCTCCCAAAATACTATTCAGGCCTCCACATCACTCCATTCACATACGAGTTAGGCTTTCAGACATACATCGCAAAATTCAAATACATTTTCTAGAACAAAAAGTAAAAATAATTGGATACTCTGCTACTTAGATGAGGAACTACAAGGTTCTGTATAGCACTAATAGAAAAAGAATCGGTGTGCACCTCTGGCCATCAGTAATGCCTTGCACAGTGGCTGCCTCTCCATAAAATACAACATTATATGTAGTAAAATGAAATGTAATAAAGTATGCAGTGAGAGAAATGGCCACAGACTTTATAGCCAAAGGCTTATCTAACCCAGCCCCAATATATAAAATATTTCTGGTATCTGATATTCTCTCTAACAGTTTTGTGCTGCATCTAAAGTATTACACTGCCAAAACTTTAGAAAGAGTTTAAAAATTGCTATTTCCAAACACAGAGTTAACAATATTTTAAACTTTGATTCTTTTAATATTTATTCATTAATGCTATGTTATATAATAAAAGTAAATATTATTCTTACTGCTGAAATTATGCTTACATATGGCACCTTTATTATCATAAATGTCTGTTAAATGCAAATGAGCAGACAAACATACTACTATAAAAAAAATAGAAGATGTAGAAAAGAAAATCCCTTAGGGGAAGAAATGTTTCTTTCTGTAGATATATAACTCTGAAGACAAAGATTTCCCTATTAAATATACACAAAAGTGTTAAGTTCAATGCCACTTTTTGGATTCATTCCCTCTATAATGGAATAGGAGCAGCAGAGATTTCAATCCTCCTTGAGATTTTGCTGGCTCAAGTGCTCCCATGGGTAGATTATTACTTCAGTCCTTCACTACAAATTTGTTTAGATTTCATGTCCTGATACAAGAGATCTGGTGTAACAAAATGTATGTTTCTTTGCATATTTAGTGGATTTTATCAATAGAACCAAATTATTGATGCTTGAGGAATTCTGCATTCAGTAGTGAAAATGCATAAACACAGCAGCATATTCGTCTGATTGTATTCCTACATATGACTTCGAAATATGAGCACAAAATATTATCTGAATAAAATGTTATGCTATGACTCTAAGCTATTTAAAAATCTCCCATTTCCAGTTACATGGTTGCAGCTGACCAGCCAATTAATCACACATACTTACAAGGGGTGTGATATGCTATCTCGGCGGTTGGAATGCCGGCAGCCATATGACCGACACCGGCATTCCAGCATTGAAGATCCCAATGGCAGAGTGGTAAGTATTTTTAGCCCCACCTACCCTAACCCTCTGGGGGTGGTGGCTAGGGATAACCCCCCTGGGGTGGCGGCTATGGCTATCTCTCAGAGGGGTGGCAGCTAGGGCTACCACCCCCTAGTGTCTAGCCCTATCCTGCCCTTGTGCCTAACCCTCTTGCCTCCTGGGCCCTGACACTAAATGTGTCCCTGATACTTACCTTTAGGATGTCAGCAATCGGTCTTCAAGTGGGGTCAGGATTCCGGTGTTGGTCCCATGACCATCATCATGCCAACAAATTTGACAATTTGACTTACAGTAAAATACAATAAATCTCTGCTGCCACTACTTAGAGTTCATTTACCATAATTATTAAATTTCAGGGTTTTCTTTGACTCACCCAATAATCAAGTCTGTTTCTGTTAATATACACATCTGAGAACGTATACTCTGATCTAGTAAACAAAGGACTAAACTCACTCATGTTGATGGCGTTATCCTTCACAATTAAATGTGTTTTTATTTAGCTGACAAAACTCATAGCACATTTATATAGAAAGGTTGCAAAAGAATGTATACTTGTTAAGTATGCTTTTTTGCCTTGTACACTTAAGATATCCTAAAATGCTGTATTAATGGATCATAGAATTACTAATGGTACATATGACATCAAAACATATCTGTTTATGCTACAATTCAAAGCTACACATGCAGCATATATATTACCCTGAAAATTCAGCTTGACTTTAGCTATTATGATCTAAACTAACTGTTCTACCCGTTCTTCGCATGGAAGTTTCTGATTTTCAAGGTTGTTAATAAAATCAGTGCATTGCAGGAAATACATCTTAGTCCTGTGCAGTATAATGTAACAACTTTATAATAATTCAAGTGCACAGTTTGGAACCTGATCCCTAGAGAAGGGTATGGGACCTCCCCCTGTACCTCTGTAGGCCAATCTATCCCTGAACATAACAGTAATGTCAGCGCCCAGGGCTGTGCTCACCCAAATGAAGTAACACTTAAATTAGGCGATATCTAGTGGCCGATGGCATGCAAAACACTTGAATTCCCCTCTATAAAGGTGAGTAGTAGCATTAGTTTATTATTATATAGGATGAGTAAAATCGTTATTTATTTAATATGGGTGAAAACCAATCATTTTTGGGGCAGCATGTATAAGTATATATATATATATAAAGTCCAACGCAGTCAGCACTCAAACAGCTGTAATAATGGCTCCAGGTGCACTTCGGCAGCAGCATACAAGTTCCAAAATAAAGGCAATCAGGAGACTTTCAACTTGACAAAATACGATGTATTGGCAAACGGTCAAACGTTTTCGGGGACTCAGCCCCTTCCTCAGGACAACACCAATTTATGCAATGTACAAACAACCCTGCTTAAATCCCCCACACGCAATCATACTCACCTGAATCAGCTGTAGCGGCAGCGCTTGCAACTAGCAGCCCGGCGTTCAGTCACTCCTCCGGCACCCAGAAGTGGTCACCATGGAAACCGCTATGCGTTCCACATAGATCAACTTCCGCGTTCCACCGGGCAGTGACCTCATAGCAAAACCACAGGCGAGCCGCCCCGTACCAGCTGTGCCCAGGGAGAATCATGCACCAAAACCTACATATATCACAGTACATAAATATACATATAAACAAAAAACACAGAATGACATTAAATGAAACAGAAAAATTACAACGATATAATAAAGCAGCAACACAAAAAAATACATCCTATAACATGTTCCAATTAATCTTCTCATTCAGACCATTGGGGAAAATCGTTCCAATCTCATAATCCATCTAGATTCTTTAATTAATAGCATTTTCGCTCTATCGCCCCCTCTGATAGACGGGGGGACATGATCAATTATAAAATGTTTAAGAGAGGATAGTGAATGATTACATTCTTTAAAATGCTTCGCAACAGGCTGATTAATCTGACGACCCAACAGCGTCAGATGTATGGTGGATCTGTGTGCCGCCATTCGCTCGCTAAATTTACGTGTGGTCTGACCCATGTAGTATAATCCACATAGACAGACCACAACGTAAACAACAAATGAAGAACAACATGTCAAAACCTAACGTATATCATAACTCTTATCTACATGGGGGCGTCGGAAAGTTTTACACGCAATCATGTGGCTACAAGTGGTGCATTGACTGCACTTATAGCAGCCAGGCGGTTTAGTATACACATTATGAGGTTTAGACACATTTCTACCCGTAATGTCAGCTTTAACTAACCTATCTCGCAAATTACGACCCCTACGGAAAGCAGTTACAGGTTTGATGTCATAAAAACATGGCAAGTCAGGGTCGGATTTCACTATAGGCCCTTGTTGCTCTTTGTACTATAGGGCTGGCTGTAGTGAAGTCAGATGCCCAAGGGATAATTTTCTTAGTTTTTCCTCATAGATGGTTTGAGAAGATCTTGTCTAGGCAACCTGAGAATATCCTGTTTCTGTTTCCTAAGGATTTGTAAATCATAACCTCTGACCACAAATTTCTCAATTAGGTCATCTAATGCTTTTGGCAATTTCATCGGATCACTTGTGATGCGAGCACACCACATCATTTGTGATCTTGGAAGACCCTTTTTTTAGGGCATCCGGATGATGACTGGACGCCATGAGAAAGGTATTTCTATCTGTCAATTTATGATGGACAGTGGTTTCAAAGACTCCATTGTTCAAAGATATATTAACATCCAAAAACACGCCACAGAGGGATCACATGTATATGTGAACTTAATGGGAGAGTGAAACTATTGATCTCCTCCATCAGTGACACAAATCTCTCCTTTCCCCCAGTCCAGAGCAAGAATATATCATCTATATATCTGGTGTACCAGAATATATAGTCACAAGCCTCAGGATTATGAAGGAACATTTTTTCTTCCTGTTGGAACATGTAAATATTAGCATATGAGGGGGCCACGGACGAACCCATGGCACACCCTCGTAGCTGTAGATAGAACTGCCCGTCAAACAGGAAATAATTCCTGTTCAACGTGAGTTCGAGAAGATGAAGGAATAAATCATGATTAAATGACCCGCTTGGAAGAAATTGGGCAAGAAAATCGCTCATAGCTAACATACCCCCTGCGTGAGGTATGGATGTATACAAACTTGAAACATCCAGACAACACATCAGGGTATCAGCAGCAATATCTTTAAGCTCTGCTAATTGATTTAAAAAGGACGTTGTATCTTTAAGAAACAATTTCTTTTTAGGCAATAATGGTTGAACAATGCAATCAAGCAACTGGGACACCGGCTGG